>NC_064876.1:7020370-7042870 GCF_943734665.1 Anopheles aquasalis | reverse complement strand
TTAAAAATATGTATCACAAATAAAATTAAATACCGAAGTTCCCCCTTTAATTTGCACCAGCTAGATCCAGTAAGCAGGTAAACTCTTCAGGGAGATAAATGATGATAGAGGCAAATCCGTTCTGGATGTGTGTTTGATTTGACAAAGTAAATCTCATGTATTTGTGTATTTTGTGAAAGTTGAAAAAAAAAATCCAAAACAAAGGGCGGGAGGGCGATCCTTAGATGCTAATGTCGAATGGAATAAATAATCGATGAACTTACTGGCCTAAGGGAGGAGGGGGGGGGGGAGAGAGATTGGATGGGGAAGAACAGTGTTCAACAACCACATCAACAAGAAGGTAACAACAACACCGGCATTCCACCGGAATGCTACTCGAAGATCGATCAATCGATCGATCGTCGATTGCGATACGCACGGGGGACCCCACCGGTTAGATCTTGAAGCTGATGCTGTACGGCCGATCGTTGTAGTGCGGTATGCGGGGCAGCGGGTAGGGTGCCTTGACGCCGAGCCGCACGTGCGGCGGTATGCGGCGCACCGGTCGGAACTTCTGCGCGTTCGAGACGATGGCGGGCCGGGCCGGGTTGCTGGGCGACAGGTCAACCGGGCGTTTGGCAGCCTGTGCCTTCAGGTACTCGATCTGCTGCCGGAGCGCCTCCTTCTCCAGCTGCTCCTCCTCCTTGGACTTCTGCAGCGTGTGGTAGTGTGGCCGACCGCCCGACTGCTGCTGCTGCTGCTGTGACGAGTCGGAGTCTTTCAGTCCATGCTCCGCATTGAGGAAGCTCTCTATCTGTCCCTTGGCCGCAATGCCGGCACCTAGAGGAGGAGCGGCGGGGGGATACAAATTGGGGACATCTTGTAGTTGGAAGTTTGGTCGAAAGTCTAGTGGGTTAGGGTTGTCTATGCTACCGGTTGCATGTGTGGGTGCGTGTGCGTGATGCGGAGCGTGTTGTTGATGTTGATGCAGCTGCTGCAGCTGCTGCTGTTGCTGTTGGTGAAGGAGGAGTTGTTGTTGTTGTCCTGAATGACCGAGGTGGCCCAAGTGTTGTTGCTGTTGTTGTTTGGTGGTGTGGTGTGGTGGCGTGTTCTTTCCCGGAGTGATGCCACCCCCTTGGTGGTGGTGCTGGTGCTGATGGTACTTGGTGGTACTGTGACCCCCGAACACCGCCCCTCCATCCCCAGTCAGCTTGATGTTCTTGACGTCGAAATCGGTCGCAAACTTCCCAACACCGGACAGCGGCGAAGAGGGCAGCGGCGACTTTGGATGCTGGTGGTGGTACGGTTTGCTACCGATGCCTCCACCTCCGAGCTCCCCGGACGCCACGGCTTCGTAGCTCTCTTCCACGGCTAGCTGGCCGCCGGCACCCGGGTAGTAGCCGTGGTGCGAAGCGCCAAATTTGCCAGCACCACCGTGGAAGCCCGAAAGACCGGAAGCCGGTAGCACACTACCACCAGCCGCCACCGCCGCCGCCAGTCCGCCTCCCTCGTCGCTGTCCAGATCGTACGGGTTGGGCGTATGGAACAGGGCACCGTTCCCACCGTTACCTAGCAATCCGTCGCCAAAGTGCTTCAGCGTGTTGAGCGTTGACTTGACCAGCGCCGGCGGTTCAGCAAAGTTGAACTTGCTCTTGGTGGCGAGCAGACTTTGCTGATGATTGTGGAGTGGCTGCTGCTGCTGCTGCTGCTTGCCTCCGTACACTCCACCGTCGTTGTCATCGTCCAGGGCGAGCTTCGACTTGGTCTTGAGGCCCCCTTTGAGCGAGGTGGTCGACGCGGCCCCAAAACCACCGTCCTCGTACTTGAACGGTACCTTCTTGACCTTGCCGTCGAAGTGGGTCGGTGACAACGACGACGACGACGACGACGACGACGCTGCCGCCCCACCGAACGTACCGCTCGACGGGCGGAACTTGCTGGACGCTCCGAGTTTGGTCTTGCCGGTGGCCGACTGTCCAAGGCTGGCGTACACATCGTACTCGGTCGAGTCGTCGAGGTGGGCCAGCTTACCGGCGGCACCAATCGGTGAAGGGTGCGAGATCGAGAACTTGCTGCTCACCGACGATAACGATGACGTCTTCGATGACTTAGTGCCGAGCAGTCCGCCAGCGGCAGTATCGTGCTGGATGCCACCGGCACCGAACGATCCTTTCGCCTTCGCGTAGTCGCGGGCAAGAAAGTCGAACGCACCGCGGTCCGCCGGTTTGCCCTTGTTGTTGGCGTTGGTCGTCGGCAGCTGGCTCGCCGTTTTGTGGTTCTTGAAGCCCGCGTAACCGCTCGCCTCGTCGTCCGGGCTCGTCGCATCCTCCAGGCTTCCTCCGCCAGATGGCAGCAGCTTCCCGTGGCTACCAAAACTATACTCGGAGAAGGACTGGAAAAGCGGGGGGGGGGGGGGTGGAGTGATCAGAAAATCGCGCGAAATGTCGTGGCTCTATCGCTTACCGTCAGTTTGTCTCCATCCGCCTTGAAGCTACTGCCGGATGCTACTGCCTGGCTACCCGCTTGCTGGTTGCCGCCGGTGATCACCGAAAATGGATCGCTGCGCTGGTGCCCCTTCGTCTCCGAACCCTCGCTATCGTCCGAGGTGATGGCCGGTTCCGAGGTGGTCGTTGGTTTCGCCCGGCGGAACAGTGGACGTCGCCGCTGCTCGGCCACCTCCCCGGAAACCAACATCACCACCACCAACAACAATGTCACCACCAACGGCGTGAACTTGATCTGGAACGAGCACGAATAGCAGATGAGCTCAAACCCTCAAAGCCTGAAGCCGCTGTACAAGGTCACCAGCAAATGGCCCACACCACCCCAAACACCGTCCCTCTCCCGTCCCCTCGTGCAGGCTGGTGTGCAGAATGCAGAAGACAGACGCACACGAAGCAGACCGGAGACCCCCTCTGGCTTTGGGATGGTTTGGCGTGAACTTTCCATTTCCTCCACCCACCCACCAACCAACTAGGCACCGGCACCGCAAAAACCGGTTCATTCGGGGGATGGGGGGGGGGGGAGGGTGCCAGCGAGCAAGCCAAGCGATGAGGTGATCGCGCTCATCTCGCTGCTCCATTATCAGAGCTTCAGCCTGCCCTAACTGGTAGAGCTGGTGGGGAGATTAACGATCCACTTATCGCTACACACACAGACAGACACACCTCTTGCTCTCGTGCATCTCCCCCAAAAGCGCGCGCTCGCTCTAATGAGATTCCTCGCGACCCCCACCCCGGAAGGTGGAGGGATGATCGGGATCGACGTCATCGACAACCCGGCAATGCACCTACGACGATCGCGCAATTTGCTCTCTCTCTCTCTCTCTCTCTCTCTCTCTCTCTCTCTCTCTTTCTTTCTCTCTGTGTTTCTTTAAATCTCTCATACGCTCTCTCTCTCTCATGCACACATTTTTTTCTCAACAGCTTACCAGTCGAAATTTCACAGTACAGGACATTCGGTTAGCGGCACCTTACAAGGACCTAATTAAATGTTGAATATTTTCTAAATTTCACTGTTAATTTTGGCAAATCAGCTAGATGTATTTAGCGTATACAATGCCATTTATTGACAATTCACTCAGAATTAGGACGTTTTTATAAGAATTAGGAAAATTATTTTGCTGTATGATTTTGCACGCGAGGAGAAGCTTTTAGCTCTTCAATAGTCTTCCGTTTGGTGGCATACACCTTATTCTTCAAATAGCCCTAGTCATGTCCACGCGCACCCTGTACACATCTCAATCGATCAACGCTGTAAATGTTGGAAGCGCATAGTTCTTTTCAAAAGATTTTAATTCTTTTAACCCTCAACCGCAGCCCCATTTTAAAACCTTAATCCGCAGTCCCGGATCTGGCCAGACCCGTATGCTTTTACATGTGTTTGCATACAAAATACATACGAGTTTACGAGCATACAAGCCGAGACGACAAGATATTGCATACGAGTGTATTTTTAAAAAGTCCTTTTTTCGTCCTTTTGCCAACACTTAAATATAATAACTAAAAGATAGTTCGATAGAAAATAAAATTCTAGGATGGTACCCGGAAACTAGGGTCTGTATGTTGATTAGAAATGAGTTAAAACAACGATCGAAAATGTTCCGGGTCTGGCCAGACCCGGGACTGCTGATTAAGGGTTTTTTTCAAACCCATTTTTCGTCCTTTTCCCAACGGGTGAAGTTAAAAACTAAAAGATAGAATGATAGAAAACGGCATTTTGGGAGGGTACCCAGAAGCTCAGGTCTCTATGTTGATTAGAAATGAGTTAAAACAACGACCGAAAACGCTCCGGGTCTGGCCAGACCCGGGACTGCGGATGAAGGTTAAAAAGAAAACACATCTGCAGCTAAAAGAGAGTCCCTCACTGTATAGACTCCAGCTACTTACTCAAGTTTCGTTTTCTTCTAGTGGGAACTGGTCTACAACGGGCTCGAAAGGTTGCCTGCTTTGATCGCTCTCCAGTCCGAACAGGCCCCGAGAACTCCGGTGCCGTCGCCAATTCGTGTGCAAACCGTCCCCAGGCAAATCAGTAGTTTCGGAGGAGACGGACGAGCAACAACCAACTTGATAAGCGCTTCCAAGCAACTTTTCCCAAAAACAACAATAAAAGAAAACATCCCTAAAATGGTACATCTTCGGGTCACTCTCGGTGTGTTGGGAGCCATCGTGCTGGTAGCCGGTCTGCTGCCTAGCGGCAGCGCCTACGTTTACATCAACCCAAACGGCAAGAGCCCAGGTAGGTAGAACCGCGTGCCATGAACCGGGTAGTAGCCGGCGTGATTTCCCAAGAGCGTGCTCAAGCCCCGAATCGCGAATGCCACCTACAGATCAGGAGGGCCATTGCTACGACAAGGACACGAATACGACTTTCGCGATCGGCGAAATGCGGCAGCGTGAGGGACGCTGCGAGTCGATGCACTGCACCAGCGACTACGTCCTCAGCATTATGGGGTAGGTAGGCCGGCAGGACCAGCGATTTGGTCGTGATGTAGGTGATAACGTTCACGTTCATGTGCACGTTTCTGTTCTGTGATTGCAGCTGCGGTGTCGTAGGCGCCGGACCGGGTACCAAAGTGACTGAGACAGACTTCGCCAAGCCGTACCCCGATTGCTGCCCACAGCTGGCGCGGATCGAAGCTGTCGAGGAAATCTAGTCGGAGTAAATCGGAGCGATGCCGGCATCCAGGAAATGGTCGTCCACGCGTTCCACCGGCTGGCTGGCTCCATCAACGTAAGCGTCACTATCGCTATCAAACTATTATGTGACCCCGTTGTTTTCGAGGTCGAGTGCCGGCTATGTGGACGGTCGCCTTGATAAAGCAAAGGCTACTATGCTGCACAGCACTGGGCGCGGTAGCAATGTACCATTAGAAGGAAATAAACCAACACAACAATCAACCATACACATATACGACTCGGCTGTTCTTACATACGCGGGTGAAACAAATATAAAAAATAACATCTTTGTCTTTTTTGCAAATTTATTGTAACGTTAAACGGCATTTTTTTCTACATAATCTCCTGGTTACGAGACATATTCTTTCTAAAAACAAACTACCTGCATAGACAGCTTTATCATTACATCCACCTAGAAAGATGTAGAGCCGTATTTGCAGCCCATTGCGCAAATGAGGATTCATCCTCGGCATCACTATTGAATCTTTTGCCTACAAAAATTTTCTCTGGAGAGCGATCAAGCCGGACTCTCGACCACATCAATAGTCCTTTTTTTTCATTAAGCCGTCTAAAGCAGCTGACAACGCTCTGATCCTATCGCGAGGTCCCTTGTTTTAAATACGATTCGACCTGCAACACAACACTGTCTCTTTCTGTTTCACGCCCTCTACGACGGAAAACTTGTATAAAATACGGTGCGCAAATGGTGAAGATACCTCTTGTTCCGAAATCGTTACGATGGACACTGAGAGACTCAAGGAGGCAATCCATCGCGCTTCTTACGCTCCTGACAAAACAACTAAGCAACAAAAATTCGGGAACGTACTATCTTCATTTTTTGTTTCGATTTTTCCATTTTGTTTTCGATAGGCAGCTCAATGTAAGGAGCAGCTCCTACAGCTATTCTGTGTTGCGGATCTGAGCAGTAAGTATACGATCTGTATCTTCCCAGCCACCATTTCTCGCCTCGGCCACCACCCTTCGCACCTTCGTTGTCCCCGTCTTCACTGCTTCAGGCCAGGTCCGGTGGTTTCGGATTTACTTTTCGCGCGAAATGCTTTCTCGTGTGCCCGTGGAAGTTTGCCACTTCGCTACCACGATGCTGCTACTACTCGCTAGATAAAGCAACAACAGCAACAACAGCTCGAAATGCTTACAGATAAGCAAACAAGGCACGTGCGAGTGCGGGTAGCATCGCAGGAAGTAACACATTGCTGTGCACCCGATTTGATGGTGCTTCATGGGGTAGCAGGCAGGCGAGCAGTGTGTGAGAAATGGAAAGTAGGAGTCCCACAATCCAATCCACTCCCCACACTTCCCGCTCTTCCGTGCCTCTCTCTCTCTCCAACAACCTCTCGGTACGCGGTCAAGACGTCCACTTCTCGGCCATCATAGGTCGCCCTCCTAGCGCTCCAATCACCACCGCCGATGGTCAAAGCGCCAACAGCGGCGGTGAGTATCTCTCGAGCAACCGCACCCCACCCTCCTGCCTCCTGCAACCCTCCATACAAACAAAAAGCAGAGAAAATGGAAAACACCTCCCCAAAAAACGGCAGTTAAACAGCTGATGCAGTTCGGTAGGCTTGATACACTGAGTAAAATAAATATAGCACCACCAATACAGGTTTTTCTCATTTTCTAAAAACAGTCGTTTCTGGGCAGTTGCAGATCTCTCTCTCTCTCTCTCTCTCTCTCTCTCTCTCTCTCTCTCTCTCTCTCTCTCTCTATCTCTCTCCCTGTTTAGAACAACACGCAATGATGTTTCGAGCAATCGTTGATCATTAGAAAATGAACAGAATTTACACCTTTAGTTGGAGATTATTGGTAGGTAGTTCGATCTACAAATATGCACAGTTTTGTTGTCTCATTTTAACATCTGGAATTATGCCATTGCATCGAACAAGGGCAATGTTTTTCCGCCATTATGTTAACTATTTGAAGTGCAATAAAAACAAACCAAATTATATTAGTACAGTGGTAGACATTCGTATATCCGCAGGTATTTTTTCGAGGTTTCTCTCAAACTAGCCATTTTTTTCAATTGGAATAATACTAACGGTTTAGTTTATCGTTGTTTATCACAGGTAAAAACGAAATACATGCACCTCTATCGAATTACATACTTTCAGCGTTTTGTAGCAGAAATGTAAATGGCTAAATTAAATTAAATGAGCCAGAAACTTAAAAATATCTTGAAGGGGGTAGGTGGAAGGAAGAGAGAGTCATTACGAACTAAATACTTCCCTTCTACCCCGCTCCCCCACCCAGATAATAAAAATATTTAGCCCCTAGAATGTAAGCAATTTTTAGAGATGTGTCATCGTCCTGTAATGAAAGGCTTTATTCCCCGATGGATGAATAAAATTGAATGATGGATGAATTCAAAGACTCTTTTTACATCCCTGAAAAATTTGAGTTGAAATTGAAAAAAATGGAAAGCTGTATGGAAAGAATGTACGTGATGAGAAAGTTGCACTCGACATCAAACCCTCGCCAACGATATTTTGCTTTGAACTTACGATGTGGTATGGTGGGTCCCCCATGGTTCAAATCATACCAATAAAGGCGCTTTCCATCCAAATTATCAAAACAATACCTTTCTTGCTTTGAAAAGTACTTCATTTTGCTATTATTTTACCTACGTTACCAAATTTATGGTAAATAAGCCGGCGGTCGTTATGGGTACTAATCAACTTCAGCTTTGCTTTGAGTTTTCTTCCAATTTTATGATTTTTTTATATTCCATTATGTATAAAATACGTCCAGCTATTGCTGGTCCATCCAATTTCTGTTTGATTCATGCTAAAACTGATTGTTTGTCCCTTAGGAAACTATTTTCATTCTTTTCTATAAAGGTATAATCTCACTATTGGATCTTTTTCGTAGTAAATTATGGATGGATTTCATATGACTACCGACAAATAAAACAACAGAGCTATTAAGCTAGGGATACACGAAGCTTAAATTCTAGTATAAACTCAGAGTGTAATGCCAAAACGATTATGCTTATGCCCGCGGAGCGTAAAACCGAGTGTAAAAGCAAACGTAAACTTAGCACCAACATGAAGCGTAGCGTTATGAAGAATTGAATGTTCTACAATCGCTAATATACAGCAACAACATCTTAAAATATATAAAAAGATGTTCAGAAATCAACTTATCTCGTCGATTTATGTTTTTGTGGTCAAAAACACATGTAATTGATTGTAAATGCATCGTGTAATTGCAGGTGCCCGAATGTATTTGCAGTTGACGTTTCGGTTTAAACTTTTATGCGATTATGCCTGCCACACGAAGCGTAAACTTTTTGGCATTACATTCTGAATTTACGCTAGAGTTTACGCTTCGTCTATCCCAGGCTTTGGAATTGTCGTTTATCAAAAATAGCTTGATTTTTTGTCGTTCTTGATTTTTGTGTCAGTTACCTTGAGCGAATTATGTTAAAAAAATAAATAAAATAAATAAATAAAAAATAAATAAATTTAGAATAGTTTTACTATTGAACCTGACACCATTAAATACGTTGTAACGATTTTGGCATTTTTTTCTTTCACTGCCGCTATACGAATGTCTAGCTTAAAACAGCTGAAACCTGACGATTCCCCAGATTTTGACACATAGCGCTCATAATTACCCACATATCTAAATCAATTTTTACGTGTATGCTAGTCACAAGTACCGTAAGCCGATACCGTAAAATAATGCATCCGTTCGTAACTGATTGCCGTTTTACTCCTAACCCTCTAGGTGCGGTTATACGAATGTCTACCGCTGTAATCTTATCTAAGATGCAATACAGTTGGGTAATTCTTCCAACTACTCGTTGAAAAGGACATCATTTGGGAATTTAGTGGGGGGATTTTAGGGTGCAATACAAATGTACCGGGTGACTTATACTAGGGTGACGCTAATTTTCCTTCACCTTCACATTTTTTTCTCCGTTTTCCTTAAAAAAAACATGGATGATCTGATGATCATATAGTTTTTAAATCGAACGAGAGGAATGTTTCATCTTTTTATATAAAATAAACAATTGTATCGATTGACATCGGCCGGGTCGGCGGATGAAAAAAATCATCTTGATACTAGTTTCATTTCAATCAGTGTTATATACAGATATACATAAAGATATGCAGCCCGGGCAATCGAGCAGGGACAAGAGAAAACCAGTCGGTGCTGTTTCCAATCAATTTTTAGCACGATACCCGAATTGAGGTGGACCATGGGCACATTCGGTTTTCCACGCCTCGCTCACCAAAAACGAGAACCACACGCAGAGCGCTAATGAGCTCATAGAGAAAGAGAGATAGAGAGAGAGAGAGAGAGAGAGAGAGAGAGAGAGAGAGAGAAAGAGAGAGAGAAAGAGGGGTAGTGAGCGATACGGAGGGAGCGAGAGAGTTGCGGTGGAAACTGGATGCTGGAATCCGATTTCCCGGCACCGCAGGCCGTTGCAGGCACAGGTTTACGATTTTGGGTACGCTGGGAGGCTCACGAATTGGACCGCACCATAAACAATCAACGTGACACACTCGGCCGGAGACCCAGTGGGACCTTTGGGTTCATTTAGGTGGTTTCACAATCAAGAAAACAATTTCCATGCTGAACAGGTTCGAATCGGATGACCGAGTGCATGTATTGTATGTAACCACCCCCCCACCCGCGGGCGAAAATGATGCAGCTCGAATAGGAGTTGATAGCAGATTGAGTTGTCAGTGGCCTATAGAAGCTTCACTACTTCTTCTTCTTCTTCTTCTTTTTCTTCTTGCAATGCAATCCATTTGCGGATGATCCATGTCCTCGTCGAGCCGAGGTGACTGCGCTGATTTCTCGTGGGGTGGGGGGAAGTATGGGGGTTTTGGGGCGATGGCAACCCCCCGGGTTAGCCTTCCTACACCTACCAATCGCATGGTTATCTGCTGTTCTGCGCACTAGACGGCGGCGCAAGTCGTCGATCACTGCACACGGGTTTCTACGGGATAGTAGTCACTGCACACACATACACGCGCGCACATACACTCACTCACACTTTCCCAGGCTCACTGATACAGCTTAAGTCACTAAGAAAGCACCAGCAGTATCCGCAACAAAAAAAAACTGTCTACACAGGGCACGATCCACAATTCACAGAAGGCTCGAAGATCCTTTTTTTCCTTTCTGCCCCAAACCCCTAGGAACGGCCCAGGGCGCCAAGCTGTCCAGAAATCAGAGGGGGAGGGGGATGGACTCCCTGTTGGGCGTGAATTCCCTTGTTTGTTGCTCTCCTATTTGGAACCACCTGCTGCTGCCCGGATGGGATGCTAACCGAAACTAAGCACCGGACGAACACTTCCGATCCGTTTTATAGCCTTGAGGCCATGCCACGCCTCCGCGGGGTTGGCGGTTGCAATAGATTCATCGTTTCCATCCCTGGCTTTGCTTCCTTCCTGCCTGCCTGCCTGCCTGCCTGCCTGCCTGCCTGTCTGCCTTGCCGTTCCGGCGCGCTCCTTCGAACGTTCCGGCGCCTCTATGCCAATGCCATTCGCACGGTGGCCCCACCACCACCAGCCAGCCAGCCAGCCAGCCAGCTAGCCACCCCTCTGTGCGTACCCCCGTGCATTGCTGCAGCCCCTACCACGCACACCGTTTGTCCCAGTAGCACGCAATGGAAGAGATCTGGTCGCTGGTCGCGGCCGCGGCTTTTTGTGTGCGAGAGGAATCGAGGAGGGAGGAAACCGCCATCACCACCACCACCACCGCTCTACCGGTTTTCCGCGTTGGCCAGGCGGGCTGGGTGCAGCAACACGGCGCAATCAAGCCAATGGATCTTCAAAAACCAGACCAAGGGCCCCCCCCCCCCCCCCCCCCCCCGAGTCCACCGAGAGGCCCGAATGGCGAATGTGCCAGAGTCCGAACCCGCTTCCGAGGGCCCACATGTGTGTTACCTCCCCCCGGGATAGGAATGAGCAAAGGGGGTGCAGTGAAAGAGGATAGATAAAAAAAAGAGACAGAGAGGGAGAGGGAGAGGGAGAGAGAGTGAGAGGCAATTGCGGAAATCGCGACCACGGCGATATATGTTGGTGGCGTGTGCCATGCTTTGGTGATGTGGAGGTGAAGGAGACGAGGAGAAGGGGCAACATGGACCTCGTCTCGAACCGCATCCCTCACCCTAGCTCCAGAGCTGGATGAGAATGCCGAGCGCCTGAGCTGAGCAGCACCGGGGACAGCACCGCCAAAACGCCCAACGGGTTGAAAGGGGTTTGCAAAGGGGGTTGGTTATGATGGAGGTTATGTTGAGGTAGTAGGTAGTGGTTTTCCAATTTCCTCGTTCCGCGATTCCTCGGCATACGACCGGACGTTGGACGCATGGAGTTTTTTATTTTTTATTTTTTTGTTTTGCTGCGCGATAATATTTGATCAACCCCTTGGCCACGGGGCACTGGGCGCTCCTTTTTTGCGGACTTTGTGTCAGGAGGTGCCCCTTTTTAACCTGTTCCGCGGTTGGCGTAACAAAATCCCGATAAAACCGATCCGGATCGATGCCACAGGTGCCGCACAGCGCACACACGCGCTACTCTAATCGGTTCCGCAAACGCTCCGCCTGTCTGCTTGCCTCTGGCACAATAAACTCCGTATCGCAACCGCGTACTGTCGCCTGGATCGCCGATTGACAGATATGACGCCAGCCGCCAGGTGGACGATTGGAAGCAGGTTTGGAGTGGTTTTTATCCGACGGACAGGGACGGCAGAGAGTGTTTTTAGGAGAGGGGGGAGGGGGGGGGGGGGGTTGATAGGGGGCACTATTGGTGGCATGTACGATTTTTGGCTGCCGTACACAGCAGCTGTAGCGCGCGCTAGCTCGTGTGTGCCAAAAATGGATACTCTTGGCTTGGAAGGAGAAATCTGGCTCCGCGTCCGGTTAAGCGGGTGGGTGGAAAGGGGCTGCTGCGTAGCTTGTACCAGTTCCGCCCGAGCTTCAAGAGGAGCGCTCCTTGCTTAACAAGGAACTCAACGTTGTGCTATGGGTGCTGCTGCTACTGTACATGTATGTGTGTTTGTCTGTGTTTTGTTGATGCAAAACGCGGTGCGCAACCATCTCGGCGGCATCATATCGCATCGGGTGCGTCACACTTTCTCCCAATTTCCGCCGCGCGCGCGATACCCAACAACAACTCTCGCTGGCCGCTATGCGTTGCGAACCATTCTTAGCGCCCCGCGCCACGGCATTTAGGCAGGAGAAAATCAAAGCCTCAAAGACGGTCGGATCTACACGCCGGATAAGCAGCGCTGCTTGCTGTAAAAGACGCGACGCGGCCTCCGCCGAAAAAACGGAACACCTTTGTGTTCGGAACACCGTAATTATCGGAGCGTCGGAGGTCAAACCCGAGGCCCGAGTCCGGGTCAGGGTACATACACGCTCGGCGGGGAGAAAGTGACGACCTTTGACGAGCTGGGACGACCGGGACGGGACGAACACAAGGGTCTCTAGCTCTACAAGCCAGTAAAGGCACAATAAAGCACCGTTATGGTACGGAAGCTGCTGCTGCTGCAGTGCAGGCGGTGGCACTGCCATGATGTCGGTAGATATGCCCCGTAATTGCGATATCCAGCTGGCCGGTCCCGTTGGACCCCTTTGAACTGCTCGAGGGTCATTCCACAAGCGGCAATAGGTGCGGTCTTCGCGTTCTTTTCACATCTTTTCGGAATCTCCAGAGCGCAACGCAAAAAAATCGGAAAAACAAAGAAGCCCAACCAACAGCAAACAAATGAACGGGGTCTTGCGGGTACCCCTCCCCTCCCCCCCCCCTGGTTCCGCGCTCGGTACGAATGAAGGTCGCCTACCATCACTAGACCAGCAGTATTGTGCTGCCAGTGAGCCTTCTGCACTTTAACTCAGGGCGTGTTCCTTCGGAACATGCCGATCCTTAGAAAGCGACTGTTTTTCTTATCCTGCATTACTACGTGGGACACCGAAGGAGAGATACCTTGACTATTGCTAGGATTTTTTTTATTATTTTGCTTTCGCTTACGCATGTGGTGCCCGCAATTTGGTATTCCGTTTTGAGGCTTTCACTGCTGTAACTGGTCGCGCCCATGGGATGAGTGGGAGGCATTGATTTGTTGATTATCGATAACCGCTTATTCCCTGGCGAAGCGAGGTGTTGCGCTCACTTCACCGAATTTTAAAGCCAGAATGGGAGATAGGCTGGATGAACAATCACAAAATCCAGTACAGGCCTATACTAAGCGGGGGCCTTAGATACTTTTTTGTGACATTTACCTTTAACCTTGTTTTTAAGAGCCGCTGATCCTTTGAAGAATATTCTGATCAATAGAGGTAAAATTGACAACGAAACTGATGTTTTTCAATTTTCCATTTGTTTCATGCATCCATTCTTCTCGCTACTTTGGAGCACGTTTCTTAAGAACCAACATTCGATCGAGTCGGTGCCCATCCAGTAGCATAAAAAACTGGACCGATCTGTTTGATTTTTTTTTTTGCACAAAATCTGCGCATTATTTGCCAGAATGCCTTGTCGAGTTTTCCTAAAAATTGGTAACGCTTTTTTAACAATTATGTATCACTTGGTGTTTCTCTTTTAAAAATCATAAATATTATCTCTTTTCCACCCAGGATAAGCTTATGGTTTACGAATTTCAATTTGTATATTTCAAATGACCCATCACGCGACTGCGGTGGGCACCGAAAACAGTACTTTATTGCAGACGTAAGTTTTTTTTAACAAATCTTTCCCAAAATATTAATTATAATTCCACAAACAAACCAAAAGACTTGCCCATGCAAGCGACGAACTCGGTTTGACAAATCCACAATCATAGAATGCTCAAACCAACAATTGCAAAATAGACCATGCAGTAGCATAAAATGGACTGAACTGAGCCTCTTATGAACTCTTATGAGTCTTATGAAATCTTAGTCTCTGCACACTACTCCAGTTAGTGCGTTCATACTATTTCTTGAAACAGCTATTTAAAACTCATTTTTCGGTAAAAAAAATCATATCTTCCCTTTTTCATCTTCGAACCACTGTCAAACATTGAATAATTGGAAAAGCGACAAAAACTCTACGACGAATTTGTATATTTCAGATGACCTATCACGCAGCTACTGGAATTGGTACATTTTTAAACACACCCATAGTCTGACATCTGACCCATCTAAATTGAAAGCTACGGATGAGGTTTTTCAAAAAAGGTTGTAATTTAATCTAGCATTTAGATACAAAAAAATAGTTACTTCAACAATTTTTTTTTCAATTAGCTTTTTTTGACTTGATTAACTCTTAAAAGACAACGTCATTTGTAAAGCCGGCGATACATGAAGCGTAAACTCTCGTATAAACTCAGAATGTAATGCCAAAAAGTTTACGCTTCGTGTGGCAGGCATAATCGCATAAAAGTTTATACCGAAACGTCAACTGCAATTACATTCGGGCACCTGCAATTGCATGATGCAATTACATTCAATTACATGTGTTTTGAGCCACAAAAACATAAATCGACGAGATAGGTTGATTTCGGAACATCTTTTCATATATTTTAAGATGTTGTTGCTGTATATTAGCGATTGTAGAACATTCAATTCATCATAACGCTACGCTTCATGTTGGTGCTGAGTTTACGCTTGCTTTTACGCTCTGATTTACGCTCCGCGGGCCTATAATCTTTTTGACATAAGTATAATCTTTTTGGCATTACACTCTGAGTTTATACGAGAGTTTACGCTTCATGTATCGCCGGCTTAAGAAGCAAGCATGTCTTCAAGTCACTTCCAAAGATTCTTATACATATCAACATTACTCGTCGATGTTTGCTGGTTTATTGATTTGCCGGATACAACTTTTTACAAAAAAAGAACTGAAAATAGCCAGGTAGTGAAGATTGAGACAGATTGTCCTGCAAGAGCTGCAACAGCAGCAAGGTGCCAGCGCGAATGATGCTATGAATGAAGCATCTAATTTAAACACGGTGGCAAAACTGCAATACTAACGAAGCAGAAGCAACAGCAACACTGCTCTCTTTTGCATCGCAGATTATACTTCACGGAAGTAGCGAACGGCGCACACGCGGTCGGATAAACCACCACGGATGGCTGGCGGCTCATGTGAAGAAGCTGGACGCGCACAAACATCAGTATGTCTGATCTGCGATCGAATCGATATGTAGCACAAAGCGAGCATGCGTGTTGGTGCTGCAAAAGGTAGCTATTTACACTTTCCCCGCCTGGATTTCCACCAGCATAACAAAGCAGCAGACAAGCACCAGGTGAGACGGCAATAAAATGTTAAACACCAAACAATGGGACGAGAGAATTTTGGGTCGCTTGCGTCAAACACGCACCATGCGCGTTTTCCGATTCGGATGGTAAAGGAGTAGCCAAATACACCGGACCCGGTCTTTTGGCACTATCCGTGGCACAGTTTCGATGGAGGTCGTGGTAGATGACGTACTGGATGCTGCTACTCCTCTCCTCGCATTCCAGTGAGCTGAGAAGGAGGATCCAAAGTTTACAAGGCAGGCCGGAGCTTACATACACAAGAATGGGATGGTTCGGTCAGAAAGAAATTTAACTGTTTCGGGTGTGGGGGGGGGGGGGAGGCGGAAGAGGATCTCCAATCAAATATTGATCAAAAGGAATATCCTGCTTGTGCTGGAAGAAGAAAACCTGTTGCATCTGTATTTCATGGTACTTTAAACATTTCAAGCTAATATTATCCAATTGTAGAGAACCGTTGTAGTTAATTTAATGGCAAACGGGCGCTACCAACTAATACTATTTCCTATGGACGTGCAAGTACCCTACGCACTCTTTACATCAACGATGTCTCCAGCGCAAAGGTACCTTCGAAAAGGAATATTTCGGTCCAGCTCGGTATTCGTGGGTGAGGCCACGAACAGTCTGATTGTCGTGCTGCTAACCAAGATCTAATGGATGAAATAAACTTCTATGGGGTGTGTTATCGCGTTTGTTTTTGCAAATTCTCTATACTGCGCCTTCTGCAGCACACTTTTATTGTTCAGCGTTTTAGCTTGGTTAATCAACAATAATCGGGGTCAAAAAATTCACAGTTCAAACTCCCACTTGGTGACCACATCCTACTCTGTCCGCTCGGTCTTGAAAAAAGAACGTGCCCTTTCCGGAAGCTCCCCGGCTGTCCGTTCGCCGGTTGTCAGATTTTGACAACTGTCACTTTCAGTGTCCCCAGTGGTTTCGTTTCAAAGTCCCCAGTGGTGCCGCCCATCTTCGTGCCAACATCCCCCCTTCCGTAAACCTAGTCGTGTTCCTATCTCGGCTAGATTTACCTCTTCTACACTTCCATTTTGGCTAGCTTAGCTACGGCTCGTTTAAATAAACCCTTTGAAGTTTTCACTATAGCTTGCCTTACTCGTCCGTCTACTCCAGTAATGACCCTATCTACTTTTCCACGAAGCCATGTCCTACGGTTAGCCCCGTCGGCTACGTACACTAGATCTCCAACCTGGATCATTTCCCGATCTTCATGCCACTTGGTTCGATGATTTATGGTTGGAATGTACTCTTTCAACCAACGCTCCCATAACATGTCCGCCAGTTGCTGAGATCGCTTGAAACGGTCTTGTAGTGCCTCTACAGGATCTGTTGGTTCATGAAATTCTTCCTTTTCGTCTGCCGGCAGGCCTCGTAGAAAGTGGTTCGGGGTAAGCGCCTCGGTTTCAGCTGACTCTTGCGGAATGTACGTAAGCGGTCGTGAGTTGACCATGTCCTCCGCTTCGGTGATAACAGTAGCAAGGATTTCATCTGTAAGCTTGCCACCGTCATGCAGAGCCTTTAGCGCCTCCTTCGCTGACCTGACCAGCCGTTCCCAAACCCCACCCATGTGAGGTGCGGCGGGAGGATTGAAGTTCCATCTTGTCCTGGCATCGGAAAACGTATCCGCACACTCCATATCGATTCGGCGCACTTCTCGTGTGAGTTCCTTGCTGGCTGCTATGAAGTTCGTACCGTTATCTGAAAAGAATTCTTTTGGAGCTCCTCTTCTGCAAATAAATCGACGAATGGCCATTATACATGATTGGCTGGTCAGATCATACGCTACTTCCATATGGATTGCCCGGGTCGCCAAGCACGTGAAAAGACTGATCCATCTTTTCTCTGATCGTCGTCCAACCGTAACAATCACCGGACCGAAATAGTCCACTCCCACATAACTGAATGGTCGAAGTTGTGGAGTGAGACGCTGCGCTGGTAATGGAGCCATCCTTGGAACTGTAGGTTGGCATTTCTTAACTTTACACCACACGCATTCTTTTATCGCCATGATTACCGCAGATCGGATGTTTCGAATGTAGAAACGTTGTCTGATTTCATTTACCACCGTTTCACGATTCGCATGGCCAAACTTTCGGTGATAGTGTAGAATGAGCTTGTGCGTGATGTCGTGCTCTTTTGGTAGAATTATCGGAAAACGTTGTTCAAATGATATAAATTCTGCGTATGCCGACCGCCCTTCCATTCGGATTACTCCGAAATCGTCCATGAAGGGGCACAATCTATGAAGAAAACTTGTCCGCTCAATAGAGTGCTGTTGTTCTTGTGACAACTCTTGGTTTTTTTGCAACGTTTTTACCTCATCCGGAAACGCTTCTTGCTGTACTAGTCGCCATAGATAGTTTTCGGCTTTACGATATTCTTCCGTTTTTAACGGGATCTTAACCGCTGGTCGTAGAATCTTTATCATCTTTTGTATTTTCGGCGTGGATGGAATTGTTTCTATGGGCGTCTTCTTTACCAGTTTTTGGCAATTCGATATAAACCGGAACATGCATGCGATACTTCTTACCATTACGTTCCACCGTGAGAATCGATTGGTATCCACGAGATTCGTGATTTGCGTAATGTCGTGGAACAGATGGTAAGCTCGTAGTTCTTCTTTGACGTTTGCTGCAGGTATCTCTCGATGAGGCCATTCTTCTTCGGGTCGATATAGAAATTCAGGACCCTGTACCCATTCTCCACCAGATTCCAACGGTGGGCCGTTGTTACCCCATTTTGTTAGGACGTCCGCGATATT
The DNA here is from genome assembly GCF_943734665.1 of Anopheles aquasalis. NCBI lineage: Eukaryota > Metazoa > Arthropoda > Insecta > Diptera > Culicidae > Anopheles > Anopheles aquasalis. The sequence continues at coordinate 7,024,665 of NC_064876.1, read as the reverse complement.
ATCTTTGGTGGGTACCCATCGCCATACTTCCGGGCTGGTCATACTTAGAATTTCTCCAATCCGATATGCTACAAACTGTTTGTACTTTCGGTGATCGGATCGGATCCAAGCCAATACGGTTGTTGAGTCGATATGTATAACCAGACGCTTCACCTTAACGGAATGGTTTGCCTTTACTGTATTGGACATTTTCGCTGCTAACACTGCTGCTAGTAGTTCCATTCTCGGGATTGACATATATTGTAACGGAGCAACTTTCGCCTATGCTGAAACCAGTGCTACTTTCGCCTGCCCATTTGTGACAATTCGGAAGTACGCTACACAACCGTATGCTTCTTCGCTGGCATCCGCGAAGATGTGTAACTCTAGCTCATCGTATTCTGACGGCGTGATTTCTGTAAAGTAGCAGCGAGGTATTTGCATGCTTTGCACTCGGGGTAGTAGTGCTATCCAGTTGTGCCACTTTGACACTGACTTGTCATCAATTCTTTCATCCCACGTACAACCATTTCTCCACAGATCTTGAACGATGATCTTTCCAAAAATCGTGAATAGAGACCATAGTCCGAGAGGATCAAAAAAGCTCATGACGATGCTTAGCACGATCCGTTTTGATGGTATGTGATCTTCATTTAGATACGGTTGTAAGTCTTGTCTGAGATCGGTATCATATTGGAACATGTCATTTTCTGTATTCCATGACATTCCGAGTACTCGTTGCACTGCTTCCGTTTTGTCGCATTGGATATTGATAACCTTTTCCATCTGTGTTTCGCCGAAATGTTGGGTGAAGTCTGAGCTATTTGATACCCACTTTCTGAGCATGAATCCCGCTTTTGATTGGATGTAAGCAACTTCACTCGCGCGTTTAATAGCTTCGTCGATAGTGAAAGCTGAATCCATGTAGTCATCCACGTAGTGTTTCCGAACGATCGCATCAACTGCATCAGGATATTGGTTGCTAAATTCACTCGCGTTTAGGTTTTTTACATACTGAGCCGAACATGGCGAACTGGTAGATCCGAACGTAGCCACGTCCATGATGTATGTCACCGGTGCAGTTGATTGGTCGTGACGGTATAGGAACATCTGTGCATATTTGTCCCGTTTTCTGATCTTTACTTGATGATACATCTCTGCTACATCGCCTCCAAATCCGATTGGGCGTTCACGGAATGGACACAATACTGCTGGAAGGCTGGTGAGGAGATCGGGACCCTTTAGTAGCATGTCATTCAACGATATTCCGTTTACATCTGCTGCCGCATATTAGTCGTGTTTTACCTGGTTTTTTAGGATTGATGACGTAGTTCAGAGGAAGATACCATATTCTTCCCGGTTCTGCCTCGGCTAGTTCTTTAGCCTGTGCGATGTGTGCATACTCTTTGCGTATGTATTCCGCAATTTGGAAATCTACACTGCGCTTATGTTCAGGATTTTTTGCTAATTTCCTTTCCAGTCCTCGCATTCGCTTCAGTGCCATCGGTAAGCTGTCCGGTAATTGTGGATTGTCCGTTTTCCATAATAGCCCTGTTTCAAAACGGTCTCCTACCCGAATAGTCGTTTCTCTTAGCAGTTCTCTGGCTCTGCGATCTTCTTCCGATTCAGGGATAGTTACCTCAGGCGATTCTTCAAAAGCAAAATGTTTCCGTAGAAGCTCTTGGAGGTCTTCGTTGCATGTGCCTTTTGCGAAGTGATGTCCTGTGAATCCTGCCGTTTGTTGGTTATTATCGCTTTCTCGTGGACCGTAAATTGTCCATCCGAGTTTTGTTTTTACGGCGATCGGTTCACCCGGTTGACCAATCCGTGCTTCTATTGGAGCGTAAACGTGTAAATGTTTTAGGCCTATGAGTACTCTTGGGGCCTTTTCGCTCGTCTCTGCCATTGGTATGTCTTGCAGGTGTTTGAAATTAGCTACCAGATGCTTTATAGACAATTTTTGCTCCGGTAGTTGCAGCTTTTTTACCGTATGCACGTTATTTAGCACTAGTCTTTCATCATTATTCTTCGCTGAGACAGATATGGTCAAGCATTTGGAGTCCCGCTCTTCACGACTCATGCCTGCTGTCCAATTGATCGTTATGGGTTGGACTGACCCGTTTAGGTTGAGCTTTTCAGCTAAGCTACTTTCGATCAGTGAGTATGACGAACCTTCGTCAAGAAAGGCTAATGTCTCTATGGCCCTTTCTTTGTTATATATTTTGATGGGAACTACTCGGAAGATCACCGGATTGTTGTTGTCGTTATGTACCATGCAGTCGGTTTTTATAGGCTCTGCGTATTTAGGCGGATGTAGTGCTATATGGTGAGATTCCTTGCATTCATCGGCCTTGCAAATTCCTTTGAACCAGCAGCGCGTTTTGCCGTGTTCATTTAGGCATTGCTGACATATTTGCCATTTTTCAACCAGTTTCATCTTATCGTCCCATGCTATTTTTCGGAACGCTTCGCAGTTTCGAAGGCGGTGGTCCGTACTGCCACATTGACGGCATGGCCTTTTGGTTTCATTTTTTGTTTCTGCATATGCCTTTGTCGTAGATGTTGTCGGCTGTTCGGTGCCTATGTGCGTGTGCAAGAAACCTTGTTCTACATTTGGTTTCTGTTTCTTTTCCGTTCTTTTGGTGTTACTATTCTTTTGATGTTCTGTCGACGGAGGTATATATAACGTAGCTTCGGTTACCTCGGACATCAGTTCTGCAACGAAATCAGAGAACGTTTTTAGGTCAACTGTTGGATTTTGTCGCTTGTACTTCACCCATTCCAGTTTGGTGGGGTTCGGCAGTTTGTTCACCAACTCGGTGATTAACATCGGATTCACTAGATGTTCCTTCATTTCCGACGCCACCAAATGATCACATAATTGCTGCACTATCATTCCAAACTGAACAAAGGAATGCAACCGTTCCATTCGTGGTGGTTCCGCTTCTCTAGCCTTGTTTATCAATGTCTGCAGCAACTGCTCCGGCCTTCCATACAGCAATCTTAGCGTCTCTATTACCTTAGGAACACATTCTGGTAACAGCAACCTACTACGAACAGCCTCTAATGCATTTCCCTTTAGGCTTTCTTGCAGCCTACCAAGATTTTCTAGGTTAGAATAGTTGCATGCCTCATTTGCAACATTAAAGCTGCTTATGAACATAGGCCATTCCTCTGGTCTGCCCGTAAATGTAGGCAGTTTGCTAAATGGACCTTTTCTGGCTGCCAACTGAGCCTTCGTTATCTCGAACTGGTCGCTTCGCGAAACACTTTGCGAGGCGGATGCGAACAGTGATGGGGCTGGTTTGGGTTTTGCATTGGTTGTTCTTGGAACCTCTGCCGGTGAAGCGGCAAATAACGAGGTGGCTTGCTTCACTTTAGGGCGGACTGGCGTTTGATAATTTTCGGTAGAATACTCTTCTTGCAACTGGTTGCGCATTTTTTCAAACTCACTTTCCATTTCCTTTCGTTTTTGTATCATTTCCTTTTCTAGGCGGAGTTTTAACTTCATTTTTTCCTTTTCCCGATAGAGCAGTTCTTCGTGTTTTCGCTGTATTTCCGCGAGCTCCATTTGCAGTGTTTGTTCAGCCTTTGCTTCAGCGGCGTCACTACATGCCTGTTTTACGAAACATTCGTCGCACGTCCACGACTGATCTTTGATCGTATCCGTAACTCCCACACAATCGTAGTGAAACCATCTATCGCACTGATCGCACGCCACTTGGTCGCTCGCTTCGTCATCGCGATCGCACGCCGCACAACTTTTCACATGTTCTTTCCTGTTGGGTGGCGCTGTTTCGGCCATCCTTTCACCGTGTGAATTTTTTGAGAATTTGTTATCGCGTTTGTTTTTGCAAATTCTCTATACTGCGCCTTCTGCAGCACACTTTTATTGTTCAGCGTTTTAGCTTGGTTAATCAACAATAATCGGGGTCAAAAAATTCACAGTTCAAACTCCCACTTGGTGACCACATCCTACTCTGTCCGCTCGGTCTTGAAAAAAGAACGTGCCCTTTCCGGAAGCTCCCCGGCTGTCCGTTCGCCGGTTGTCAAATTTTGACAACTGTCACTTTCAGTGTCCCCAGTGGTTTCGTTTCAAAGTCCCCAGTGGTGCCGCCCATCTTCGTGCCAACAGGGTGTTTTATCCGTAAATAATTACAAGGTGATGTAGCGCTTTACTCAAGCGTAGCGTTAGATTGCAGCGTTTCTATATAAAATTAAAGACCAGACAAATGTTCTGCTGCGGAAAGCTGCGCCCCTGTTGGAATAGCGAGAGTGTCATCAAAGTACAGAAGGGCATCATTTGGTGGACGAAA
>NC_064876.1:6937870-7010370 GCF_943734665.1 Anopheles aquasalis | reverse complement strand
GCTGCTATTGTTGCGCTTGAGTGAGGATGATCATGCTGCTGCTGCTGCTGCTGCTGCTGCTGCTGCTGCTGCTGCTGCTGCTGCTGTGGTTGCAGATGCGGATGTTGACCCTCTCCGAGGTGCTGTCCTAGATGTTGTGGTTGCTGATGGGGATGATGCTGCAGGGGATGGGTATGATGCTGATGATGAGGAGGGAGAGGGGGAGGAGGATGCAAATGCTGGTGGGATGCATGATGCTGTGGCGGGTGTGCGTGGCCGTGCAGCTGCTCCGTGCTGCTGCTGCTGCTGCTGCCAGCCGAGGTGGGCTGCGACGAACACAGGGACTGCAGCTTTGATAGGTAATTGTCAAACTGGCGGCCCCTCCCTTGGCTGTCCTCGGTGGTGCCACGCGACTCGTCCGGGCTTCCGGTCACGGTCACCGGTGGCGACGCTTCCCCCTTCAGCGGATGGTGCAGCGGATGGTGTGGCTCACCAACACCACTTGCGGATGGTGCCCTCGATTGCGAACCGTCGCAGCAGCCGTGCCTCGCTCCCGCACTCTCTCTTCCATCGTCATCATGATTGTTGATGTTGTTGTTGTTGTTGTGCATCTTGAGCGTGTGTGTGCCGCTTGTACTGCCAGGTGAATCGTGGGATAGGGGGGAATGTTGATGCAGTTGATGCTGGTGGAAGTGATGGTGATGCTGCTGCTGTTGCTGTTGCTGGTTGTGGTGATGTTGATGGTGCTGCTGTTGCTGTTGAAGGTTGTGGTTAGGTAGTATCGCAGGAGGTGATGATGACCGTCTCGTGCCGGCCGGAATCTTCACGTTCTCAAGCAAGGTGATGACGTTGTTGCGCAAATGTTCATAGTACGTGCCCGCTACGTGATTGCCACGGTCGCTAGCCGCAGTTGCTTCAGTTTCCTAGCGGGCAGCGTCGATCGTGGTGCAAGTCGTGCAAGGGAGCGAGAAGTGTTACCGTTAATTACTCGAATCTTACTTGTACCCGAACGCAACGTAGGTGGTCACTTGAGGGGAGGGGGGGGGGTTGTTTCGGTCGAGCAGGGTAGAAAGGAAGGAAAGGACGTGGAAGCAAATTCCACTGAACCAATTGGTAGCCGTGTTTAACGAATTAAGCGCGTCTCAACCAACCTGAGCTTACGTACCCGTTCGGCGTGCCCGAGCTGCGTCTCCATCGCGCTGATGTCGGTCTTGAGCCGCAGCATCTGCGACTCGACGCGGGCATTCTCGCGCTGCAGCTCAGAGATTTCCGCCTCGAGCGACAGCAAATCTTCGCCGCCGCTGCCGCCCCCACCCGCAGCATTGGTCGCGGTGCCCAGATCGCCACCAGGATTTTGTTGTTGTTGGTGGTGCTGATGGTGATGGTGCTGCTGCTGCTGCTGCTGCTGCTGGTGAAGGGTGTGACCAGGTGAGCCAGCATCAGTTCGGTTCGTCGCTTCTCCAGCGACTGATTGACGCTGGTCCGCATCAGACGGCGAGTGGTGTAGTAGCATATCGGCTATACCTGGAGAAAGGGAGTTGAAGGGCGAGGTACAAATAGAGGACCAGGAATGAAAGTGGCCTGTGTTATTAGGTCTACAATTTTGTTTGTCTTTTTCTCGATGTTTTGGCACAACAAAGAAATTTAAATCAAAAATAGTTTTTTGCCACTAGTTTTTGCAATTTTCAGGCATTTTTTGAAAATTTCCGTGTCCGATGAATTTTTTGAAGCAATTCAGTCAACTAAAACTCATTTTACGACACTTTCATAAAGCAACAAACGATACCTTTCAACAGCTCCTCCTAAAATGTTATTTTCTATCGATCTATCTTTACAGCGGCCCATACACGCTCAATTTTATTTATCGATGTTTGCATTAAAGTGGATGGACGTAATGCCGGAAGTCAATTAAGGCGGGATATACACGCTCAATTTTATTTATCAATGTTTGCACGAAAGGTATTTTCGGGCCAAAAAAAGGCCCGTTTTTGACGATTTTTTGTGACGTAACCATTCAATTTATTTTTTCAAGTAAATGGCATATTAAACTACAACTTTTGAAGAATATTTGCTATTATTTTGAGCAGCATTAATTGACAAATTAATCCGTGGCATCAAATTTTGGCAGACATGTCGTCGAAAAGGTACTTTTTTTATATAAAAATCGATATTCGATAGAAAGATTATAAGTTTATCTAGGCAACCCCGGAAAGTTCTTGTTAATTTTCCTAGTTTTCGATTTTTGGCAGATTTTTGAAGTTGAAAAAGTGATGCTTTTTGCGATTTTCCCCAAAAAACAACTTTATATAATAATAACAAAAAAGTATCCACAAATTTAATGAAATCTCGATGGGGCTAGCTGGCAGAAAGTGTACAGATTAACTGTTAAAAATTTCAAAACCATCGACTTAGTAGTTTTTACGGTACGATAGCACCGACTTTGAAAACCTTGGTTTTGGGAAACGCTCTTCAAAGTAGCGAGGTGCATGGAGCCTTGTACGAAACGCGGATTTTCAAAAATATATAACTTTGTCAGTTTTGCCTCGATTGATCAAAAAAACTTTTACACAATACTCTTGAAAGTATCAGCGTTCAGGAAAAAATGTAAAAAATGTGTGTCAAGAAAAAATTAAATATTCCCCCCTTAATCAACATTTCTGCATAAGTAAACATTGATGAATAAAATTAAGGGAGTGTGGGCCGATTTAAATTTGATCGACAAATGCAGCCCACAAACATAAATATATTTACGTCAATGCATGCAAGTTGCATGGGTGGATCAATAAAATTGAGCGTGTATGGACCGCTTAACCGTTGGCAAAAGGACGAAAAAGGATTTAACAAAAAATACACCTAAGGTGCTTTCACATCGAGCGCGTTTTACGAGCGTTTTTTAACGCAATCTGGAAAAACCCGTTTGTATCACATGAAAATATATGCAAGTGTTCACATATAACAGCCGCAGCTGTTCATTGAAATATTTCGTTGAAATCCATCGTTGGCCTTTTTTTCGCGAAGTTGTGGAATTCCACAGATTGTGGCGTTTTCTGAACCGGCCGTAGGAGCCTACGCAAACAAACCAGCGTTGCACTTCGAATAGGCAGCTTATTTTGGTTTGAATGCGTCCAACTCCCGGTAATCATTACTTTTGTGAGAAGATAAAACTATTTATCATCATTTAATAAGGCCCTGGTATTAGGATGGTGGTATTTTCGGGTTTTTTAGATCGACCTGCGTACAATCGCGGTGTGAACTGCGTAATTCAGCTTTTGTGTCAAAAATCGCCAATTCTGGCGTGTTAAACAACGCTCTCGATGTGAAAGCACCGCACACACTACACAACTTATTAAAAGCGAATGCTAACCGGTGTACGCCTTGCCGTACGGCGGTTCGTCCGAGTACTTGGCCTTCTTGACGCCCGTCTGGCAGGTAGGGTTGGTGGTAGAGGAAGAAGAGGAGGAAGAGGACGAGGACGAGGAAGAGGCGGACCAGTGGGATTCGACCACCGTGCTACCACCATGGTGGTCGCCTGCGTCATACGTCTTCGGGCCGCCCAGCTTAGCGTGGCCATGCACCGAATGGTGCCCGGAATGGTTTCCGGGCCCTTCCGTTCCTACGCCGCCCGTATCCATCACACGCATTCGATTGCGGTTCGCGATCGGACATCCGGAAGCACTGGGGAGAGCAGACAGAGAGAAAGAGAGAGAGAGTGAGGGGGGGGGGGGGGGGTTTGGGGTGAGCGGTGAGTGGCGAGGGTGCGCGAGTGACGCGCTGCAATGACTGCTTTCTACTTACCTGCGATGCGAGAGGAATTTGCCGGTCGAGTGCCCGGATCCATCACACCCGGGAATTGGACATCTGATTAAGCGTGGAGAAGAGTTAAGAGAGGGTAAAGTAGGGCAAGATAAGTCAGTATCGACGGTTGCTGCTGATGCTGCTGCTCCCTTACCTGAGCGGTTCCGATTCCTGGCCGTCGCGCGGTTTGCTCTTCGGCTTGGTAGCCCTCGGACAACCGGAGAGGCTGCGGTGGGAGGAGTAGTTGCCGGTGGCGTGCCCGGAACCGTCGCAGCCAGGGGTCGGACACTTCAGCTCCTGCGTGTTCGCGTGATGGTACTGTCTGTCGGGACGCGCCAGTGAGCCGCCGGTGAGGCTGGAACAGAAACGGTTCCCAAAACACCGAAATGTGTTGTTGTCGCCGGTCGGCCATCATGCGGAGTTAGTGACTGTGGGCGTCCTGTACAGTAAGGGGGTGGGGAGGGAAAAGGGGGGGGGGGAGGGGGATCGCATCACTTACCCATCCTTGAGCAGCTTGTCGTGCGACGGTATGTGGGACGGCGGTGGCATGGCGTAGCAGGCCGAACCGGCCGCGGCAGCTGCGGCGGCAGCAGCGGCGGCAGCGGCGGCGGCGGCCGAGTTGTAGCCAGCCGTCGAGTACGGCCCGAGCGAGGCACCGTACGGTGGGCAGGCCTGATAGTTAGAGGCATAGCCCGGGTAACCGTTCGCGTACTCCACCATACCGTAGCCCGGGTGTGGACTGTACCCTGCACAGGAGAGGGAGGAGAAGCAGGGTTAGGGCTAGGAAAGAAGCGGATTGCGAACGTGGATCACTTACCACTGTGATCTCGGTACCCCTCGAGGTAGTGCGAGGTGGCACTGTCGGGGGTGGACTCGCGGCTGTAACCGGTACCAGTCGGTTGGTTTGGCGGCCCCATGAACCCGAACCCAAGCCCGGGCCGGCCAACCGCCGCCGATGGGCCACTGAAGTCGACCGGTTCGGTCGGTGGCGAGCGGACGCTCGCGCCGATCGCTGCAGACGTCGGTGCGCCTGCCTCACCCGGCTGATGATAGCTCGAGGGGCTGGTGGCGGCCACCGTGGAGCTGTTCGGTAACCGGCTGACGCTCAAGTCCAGCGTGTGGCCCTGCGGGCTCGCCGTATGGGGGCTGTTGGCGGAGATCTGGTTCGGGCTCGTGCCCGGCCGTGGGCTCTTACCGGACGGTGTCTCTCCCGGCGGTTGCGAAGCATCTTCACTGGCCACTGTAGCCGCCACCGACGACGAAGACACTCCGTTCGGGGAGTGGTGGTCATCGAGGGTGGCCGATGATGGTGTATCGCCCCCACCCCGACCACCACCTTCCTCTCCGCCAACTCCGCTGTCGCCAGAAGAGCCCATCTTACAGAGTGAGGTGGCGCCAGGGGCGGCCCCACTGCCGCTCGACGTTACCTTGACGCTCAGGTTGATGACCGAGAAGCCGGTACCACCGGCTTGTGGGATTGATGACGGTGGTGGAACGGTGGTGGCCTGCGAGGTGCAGGCAGCCGTGGCGGCGGGATCGTAGTGGTAGGCGGGACGTGGCGGATACAGTGGCACCTCCGTGCCCTCCTCCGGCAGCTCCATTTTCAGGAGGGTGGACACCGGACCGGTCGTTGCTGCGGCGGCCGCTGCAGCTGCTGCTGCAGCCGCCGCTGCCGCTGCACCCGGTGCCCCAAGCATCCCGGCATGGCCACTGGTGGGCAGGGTACAGGGCACCCCCGCACCATACTCGTCCACCCCGAGCGGCTGCACGACGGGACTGTACGCATGGCCGTATATGGCCGCACTCTTCTGCATGCCGGCGTAACCGCCCGGATCGTAGCGCTCAAAGGCACCGGTGGCAGCGGCGGCTGCAGCAGCTGCTGTGGCCGCTGATGGGTCGGTGTAAGCGCCAGCACGGGTCGAGTACGAACCGAGGTCCGTGTACGAGTTACCAGCAACAGTGCTGGCCCCCTGACCCTGACCATCGTAGTGCGTCGTATACTGGTGATGGTGATGAAGGTGGTGGTGATGGTACTGCTGCTGTTGCTGTTGCTGTTGCTGATGCTGTTGCAGCCCCACCTGGCTCTGGTAGCGGGCCAGCTCTTGATCCCGCCCACCGTATGCACTCTCGAGCATCCTGGTGGTACGGGGCGCTGGTAGTGTCGGCGGCGGCTGGGGCCGCGGTGACTGCGTCTGTGTTTGCGTCCGCTGGCGGCCAGGCGATGCTGGCGAATAACCGAAAGACGAAGCTGGCGAGGAAGCGACTGAAGAGACGCTACTACTACGGCTACTACTGTTGTCCCCGGTTTCGTCGTGCTGCTCAGTCTTGATCACTGGGCCACCGCTGATGGTGTTGGTGGTGCTGCTGCTACTGCTGTCGGTTGCGTCCTTCTGACTCCTCAGATCCTCAGCGTTGGACGGCTGCCGCACTACTAGGGTGCTAGTGGTGGTGATCGATGCAGTACCGGCGATACTACTGCTGGAACTACTGCTGGTGCTGCTACTACTGCTAGTGTTGTGGTTAGCAGAGTCGACGCTTGCGTTTGCTGTGGCTGCTAGGGCGGCCGTTCGGTAGTCACTGAGCTGCTGATAGTTGATTACTGAGAAGCGGAGACGAGAGGGAGAGAGAGAGAGAGAGAGAGAGAGAGAGAGAGAGAGAGAGAGAGAGAGAGAGAGAAAAGAGATGCTGTTGAACAGTTGCCCCCACCTGGATGCCCGTAAGCACACCAACACACGCACACACACACACACACACACCTGCGCTGTGGAGTTTCTGGCGGAACAGCAAACCATTCTGGTACTTGAGCTCGCGGGCGGCTGCCTTGGTGGCGGCCGCCTTCGGGCAGCCGGAAAGACTGCGGTGCGAGTTACGCCCCGCACTAACGTGTCCTCGTCCGTTACAGCCCGGCGTTGGGCATTTCAAGATGGTCTCGTGTAACGCTAATACTGCCGACATAGAGAGAGAGAGGGAGAGCAAGGGAGAGAGAGAGAGAGAGAGAGAGAGAGAGAGATAGAGAGCAGAGAGAGAGAGAGCAGAGAGAGAGAGCAGAGACGAAACGTTAGCAAAGTTTACAGGACGGTGTTCATGGCGGCTGACTAAGTTCAGTTTAGTTGACAGCTACTCACACTCGGAGGATACCTTATCGCGTCTTGGACATCCAGACAGACTAGCACAACACAAGAATACACACAAACACACGCGCAGGTTAGAGACACGCGGCGCTATTACAGGTGAAACAATTGACTCACCTGCGGTGATGCGAGTATAGCCCAGTGACGTGACCAAGTCCTATGCAGCCGGGCGTGGGACACTTGCTTGATTCTAGGGAAGCCACCGAGTCGGCAGAGGACAGAGGGGTCCCAAATCAATAGGGCGGGCAAACAAGTCAAGAGATCAGAAGACTATCGACTATCGACGTTCTACGAGCTACGCTGCTTACCTTTAAGTCCGGTCGAATAGGAGCTATAGGCGGTACGGTGATTGTGATGATGGTGCTGGTGCTGGTGATAGTTGGCGAGCTGGTTGGTGCCCGTTGCCGTCGCAACCGTTGCTGCCACCGGCTGATGGTGGCCACCTGGTGGTGGCCGACTCTGGCTCTGGCTTGAAGTCGAGCTAACGATCGTCTCTTCGATTGGTGTGGGTTGTTGACTTGGCTGCTGCTGCTGCTGCTGCTGCTGATGATGTCCTCGGTTGTGGCTGCGTAGATGCCGTAGTTCGTTCAAAGTCGCCACGTTACCTTGGTTGCTGCTGTTGCTGTTGCTGCTGCTGCTGACAATACTGCTGCTGACGGACTGGACGGACGGTAGGCGAGACACTTGCACTGCTGGCGGCTTGCCGGAGGTCCGGTCTCTCATAACAGGGCCCGCGTTCGGGGCTGCTGGTCGTGTGGACTGCCGGCTGCAGTCGGACGACTGTGTCGGCTTCGGTCTGAGCTTATTGTTGCTGCTGCTGCTGCTAGCGGCTTGGTCGATGCTGGTTCGGTTGCGATGCCTGACCAGCGATGACTCCATAGAGCGGTGGGCCGGGGGTGGCGATCGGATGGTGGCGGTGTGGTCACGGATGGGCACCGAGGACCGTTGGCGCATAGCTCGCGCTGGTGGGTCGTACCCACCACTGGTCGCTCCTCGCGCACACCCTACATCCTACCACCTCTCTCTCTCTCTCTCTTCCTCTCTTCCTCTCTCTCACTCTCTTTTCCACTCTATCTCTTTGTTTCTCTCTCTTTCTTTCCCTCTTTCTTTCTTTCTCTCTCGCGCTATCACACTCCTCCCCCTCTTACACTCCCCCCCCTCTCTCTCTCACTCTCTCTCTCTCTCTCTCTCTCTCTCTCCCTATCTTTCTCTCTATTTCCCTCTGCCTCTTGACAGCCGGACTAGTTGTCCGGTTCTCCTGCAAAAACAGCAAATGGTAGGAAATACATTCAACCGACGGCAACGTATTGAGTAGCGAGGGCAGTCTACAACACTAGGAGACACTAGTCTAGGAGGAGTCAGGCTCATAGTGGAACTAGTAATTGCAACACCTGAACGGCAGCCATCCCTTTTACCCTTACCCCCCAAAACTCCGAGGAACCAGCCCTTTCCGGCGGCTTGCCGTTACAGGGACATGAACCATTGGAGGAAGATTGAAAATTCAGGGAAAAAACACTTCACATGCCCTGCCATGCGTATGTGTGTATTGTGTGTGGGTGGATGAGTGTATCCTTTAAAGATTTAAATTGTGCAGGTACAATTGGGCGGGGGTGCCGTGAGAGGTGATCATTTCAGTTCTTGTTCACTCTCCACCCTTCAACGAAAGGGGGTGGATCGCTAAGAAGGAGATGGTAGGAGGAGGAGAGGTACTATTAGAGGTAGCATGCCCACTGCCCATCGCTGATGAACTCGCTGATGGTGAACGGGGGGGGGGGGGGGGGGGGGGGGGTGGCCTACGTGAGGATTGCTGCACCCCTCTGCGATGATCAAAGGGCTAACCCCTTAGGGAGGGCTGGGGGCGCCGTCCGGTGATAGTGTAACAAAAGATGAGGACGAATAGAAAAGGGGAGAAGTGAGGGAGGAGGTGGAAGTGTTAATAGAACTCTCGCCGCCCCTCCATCACCATGCTACACTATTGTTTCTGTCAACGCGGTGGTGGTGAAAGTGTTGCGCAGGAGAGAGGGTAGGACGGAGGAAAAAGGACACCCTCGCCCCTTCCCCCTCGTAACACTGTGCCCTCCCTGCAGCTCACAGCACACACACACACACACACGTACGCAGATGCCAATGGATGCACCGGTTTTCACTGTTGGCTGGGCGATAACCAGACACACACACACGTACGCACATACACGTACGCACACAACGTACGGCGTTTTGTTTGATGTTGACGTCAGCTTGAACGGGTTGATAGTTGATTTGGGACCCCCCAACTTTGGGAGTGGGGAGTGGGGGGGGGGGGGGGGGGGGGTGGATGTAGGATATGTGACAGAATGGGGGGGGGGGGGGGGGGGGGGGGGTTGGCTGCCCCTGGCGTTTCACACGGCACTACTCACCTGCAGGCAGGATCCGTGCTCTGCCCAGGATCACCTCGCGTGTACCTGTATGTGTTCACGTATGTGTGCCGTTAGTCGAAACGCCACGAAACACAGCCCCCCCGGGGTGGGCCACCCAGAAAAAGCAAGCACATTCACGTTCACGTTCACGTCCACTCGTCGTGCACTCGTGGTTCGCAGCCAACTGGCAGGCCAGCTGGCGGCGGTCGAGCACTCGAGCGTCAGGGGTTCGTCCTTTTTCGCCGGCGGACTCGTCGGCTTTACTCGTTTCGAGCGTTACAGCAGCGCTCCCGAACTTCCCCAGGCAGCTCAACAAAACAAGGCGGAGGCAACACAAGGCGTCGCGGCTGTGCCTGGAGTGCACGGCCGAAAAGGGGAGGATTCGCAAAGCAGGCAGCCAGAATTTGCCGGCCGGTGGGGTGGGCGGATTGCTGACTTAGCAACCCACCCAAGGAGCAGCAGCAGCAGCGGCTGGCAGCTGGTAGGCAGAGTGTCCGAGTTCAAGTGCATTTCAGAGAGAGAGAGAGAGAAAGAGAGAGAGAGAGAAAGAAAAAGAGAGAAAGAAAAAGAGAGAAAGAAAAAGAGAGAAAGAGTGGCTTGGGGGGTCAGCTGAACAACGTTAAGCTGCTGCTGCTGCTGCTGCTGCTGCAGCTCACGCGACAAAAATGCAGACCGGTCCGCGTGGAGTCTGCCATCCCGGAACAGGAAGGATAAGGCGTTGCTGACCAGCGAGCGAGACAACCAGTGTGGTGTGCCCACGGCCACCAGCGAGATACGGGCTCGCTGGGCGTGCTGCGCAGGCGCTCGCCACCCCCCCAAAACCACCCCGTTTTCGGCGGGGGGGGGGGGGGGGTAGTGCGATTCGGATCCGCCTCTGTCGAGTCGAGTCCCGCCTTTCGCACGACGACGATGACGACTGGGGACCGATTGGCCACCCGAAGATGGTGCCACCCGTCCTGCTGCCCTGCTTTGCACACCTACACCAAACAGGCACACACACAGTCTGCCCGTGGCATTCCGACGGACATGACGAGACGGCGGGCGAGATGGTCCTGGCGTGCCGATGCTCGAGCTGCATATCGGTTTGTGCCGATGACGATAGAGCTGGTGGTGTGCCCCGTTCCGTGCGAAAATGCATGTATTTGTGTATGTTGTTGGTGTGTGCGTGTGTGTGTGCTTGTGTGTGCGATGGATCAGGGTGATCGTGGTAGGCACGAAAGCAAATGCGAATGCTTTTAAGAATGAATTAATGATGCTAAGGAAATGATCGGAAAAGTAAAGATCAAGGGAGAACGATGTCCTGACACTTTTTGTGGAACTACAGGACTGTATTTGCTGCGTGTTGGGTTCACGTGATACGCGACTTAACACTTTTATCGTGTTCTATCCTTTGTTTCTCCCGAGCCCGAGCGAGAGTTGAAGGAACGAGGATCCTCTACACCAATCGGAAGACCAGACTCTCCTTAATCAATCATCGCACATGAGCGCATATAGTGAAACATAGATGATGTATAGAGGGGATCCCTTAAGCACATACACACCCCATGTTGGCATGTTGCAATCGTTGTTTCAGCGCCCTCACGCTTCGCAAATGGATAATTTTTTAAAACTCAACCCCCGCTCTACCCCCATTGCACTTCTTCTCTCTGCTTGCACCCCCTTTCTTTCTCTCTCTCTCTCTCTCTCTCTCTCTCTCTCTCTCTCTCAGTAGTTAATTTAGCCACACGGCGCCACGCAATCCGGCACCAAACCGGAGCAACAACCCCTTCCCACGCAACTACCACAACCCGGCCCCTCGCCACCTAAAGCGAAAAATTGCGCCAAGTAATTTCCGCCCACCCCGCCCCCGGTTGCCCCCGATGGTCTTCGCGAAATGGCGGGCAAATAAATCAAACACACAGCAGAGCCAACTGATTTCGATTTCGAACCGAGCCAAGCTGAAGCGAAGCGAACCGGTGGGGACTTTTTCTTAATTTTCAACCCCCTCCATCCCCACCCTGCACGACCATTACTCCTTCCTCGAGCTGAGAGTGAGTGGGCTCTTTTACTATAATTAAAACCCTGTCAGCGGAACCAACACACAGAGAGTGTAGCGACGTTGTTGGCGATGGTTTTTCGTGGCGCGGCGTAAACCAAAAAAAAACCGCCTGGCGAGTGTACTATGGCCAGGCGGAAAATCATGTACAAGCTCGAGTGAGGTGTTCGAGGAGAATAAAATCGAACCGTTTGTTACAAAAAAAAAAACAAAAAAAAAACACGCACCACGGTAGCAAAAAACACAACAAAAAAACCCCAGATCCACAAACGCGCAAATGAACATCCTGGTTGGGTTTTGGTAGCCTGGTCGGTAGTACGGGCTGTGCATGCCTGAGTTGCCCGAGCACTAATTTCCACGGGTTTTCCTTTGCCGTTGCCGACGTTGATCGACAACAACGTTGCTGCTGCTGCTGCTGCTGGTCCGTTCGCGAATTGCGAATTTCCCACTTCGCCAGCAGGCATTCCATGGTTGCCGTGACCGTGATCAACCTACCGGACCAAAGGGGGGAATTGTAACAGTGAGTGAAACAATAGTTGTCACCTGTCACCGCCTCTCTTTATCCCCTGTTTCTGTTTGCCTCTTTTTTAAAAAATGGGCATGATGTAGCTCAAATCTTGGATCTGCTTTGGCCTCCCACGTCCCAGCCCCAGTTGTTACCTTCTGCTGTTGTTGTTGCCATGTGAGCGCGCTATCATCTCAGCGCTTCTGGAAACCGGACTGGAACCGGAACCATTTTGCATTATCATCCCGATGACTTTCAGGCCTTCAGAAACGGTGCCTTGGAAGAACTGTTGTTAATGTGTTTTCCCTTCTTCTGTTTTCCTGTTTGGGAGGAATGCTTAAAGGGATGTGGGGAGGGGGGGGGGGGTTCGATTGCCAGTGACAACGCCGTCGCCGTCGCCGCCGCTGCGTGACGTGACAGGATGGGTGTGAATCAGAGTCCCCGCCAGACACACAGCAACCACATTTTCCCGATCAACACCCATCACACCTCACCCTCCGGGTTGCCTATTAAGTCGGCAAAACAGCAGCGCCCGGCATCCGGTTTTTGTGGAAGAACTCCGTCTTCTCCGTCGCACCAGACTCGCGAGGGAGGCGTGACTCCTCCTCCTCCTCCTCTTTCACTTGGTAATATTGGAGACAGTAAGGGATGGTTTTGGGGGGGGGGGGGGGGGGGGTCGTTTTTAAGAAAACCCCTTCAATCGCTAAGCAATCCCCAGGAATTAAAGATCCATCGGGCATTATCGGACGATAGCCAGGACTCACTCTCTCTTTCTCTCTCGCTATATCTCGCTCTGGTTGCTACCATCTGCAGGACCTTCAATTACACAATCTCCGTTGGAAAGAGATATCGAGAGAGAGAGAGAGAGAGAGAGAAAGCGACAGAGAAAGAGAAAGAGAAAGGTGTAAAGATGCCAGGCCTGGCTGTGGCAGGGAGCAGCTAAACTTCGGTAAAAACGGCCAGCCATGCCACTTCCGGTGCAGCAGCAGCAGGCTGGCCGACCATCTGCACTCCTTCCGCTCCTCTGATGGCGAAAAATGGAGAAAAGGCGAAAAGCGCCAAAAATATTGATAAACACTGTAGCTGGTTTCTGTAGCCGGACTGGGTCCTAGTGGCGTGCACCCAGGCGTGATTCGATCACTCTCGCTTCCGCAGCTCCTCTTACCCCTTCTTCTGGGTCGGTTCAGAAAAACTCCCCGTTGGTGGAAGCTGAAGGAAGGGCCGAACGGTTTTGTAATTAATTATAATTTTTGCTTTCCGCGCTATCGCGACCGACTGCAGCAGACGTTTTCACGGCGCAACTCTTTCTTGAACTTCGTCGCTATCGTCGCCCCCTGGGTGGGGGCTCCCATTCCCCCCCTTCATTTTACTAGTGAGCAGTTATGGGTTTTTTTTTTACTTCTTTTCGCTATCCACTCAATTCCGCCTCACATTGCTCAGCTTCCGCGAATCCACAAATTCGGTTGCGGCCCCGTTGCACTTTTGCCTGCTTGGTTTCCCTGCGGATGCACAGTGGCCTCGGCCTCGGCGCATTTTTTGTGTTCGAAAAAAAACAAGCCGCCGTTCCTTCCAGGCGCTGAAATGAGTTGCTGATCCCGGCTAAATAACCCACCGGGACAACCTGCGGTTCACCCAAGGCTTCCTTAAGCGGCCCATACACGCTCAATTTTATTTATCAATGTTTTTGATACAAAAATGGCGTTGACTTGACGTCTTATTTTTTATTACTCGTCTGTGGGCAACATTGACATAGTCAACAACCCTGCCTACCCTGCTATCGGCTGGGCTAGGATCCGATCATGGTTCGCTACATGGAGTGAAATTACTTTAATTATTCAACGCCCAGTACGTGCGGCGCTGGGCGTCGTCGCGAGGGATTTTGATGAACAGGCGTTCACCGTTTGACGATTGATTTTTCTGTTTTCTTTTTGCCAGGCCAGGCCGGAAGGAGTGAAATGTAGTAAGGCAAAACGGGATAATTAATTATGAAGCCTACGCGCCCCTCCGCACTACCACCAACTGCAGCTTCGATCGATCAGTTGAGTGGCGTGGCGAGGCGCAAAGGCGCAAAGAAGAAACCGTTGAATGTGCTACGATTGTTTGTTCGATCCTGCTTCCCCTGTTGGGAGCATTTGCCTTTTTTTATTTCTTCTTCTTTTTGGCACGCTGGACGGCCAGAACATTAATCTATATCACCATCCAAAAACCATCGCTGCTGCTGCTGCTAGTGATACGGCGTGACGAACTCGGATTCGCCGCCAGGGCTTTAACTTCAGGGCAAGGAGGAGAAGGAGGAGAAGGAGGAGGAGGAAAAGAAGGAAGAAGAAGGTGAACATTCTTCTTCTTCGCTTGCTACGCCTCCTTTAGTCTTCGATCTGCCACTTCCGGCGCCAATAATCGAGGGAATACTAATTACTATTACGGCTGATCGCTATTACGGCTGTGACGCTTGCAGGTGCGTGGTGCTATGATTGATGGCGTGGTCGGACTGGGAGAATTGTAGGGCCAGCCAACTCCACCATGCCAGCACCATACTTCTAGGTTTTCCTGCTTCCAATTAGAATGGTCAGCCCTCGCGTGTGCGTGCGTGTGTTGTGGGCACAAGCTTCGTGTCCGTACGCGACACTGTTGTAATTTCCCGTCGAAAAAGCAAAACAACAAGTTCATCATCAAATATCTACATCTCTATCGATTTGCCTTTATTTTATTGGTTAAATATATCAGCAGCTTTTTAGCCAGCTAAAACGAAGGAATGGGAGATAGACGAGAACATAGAACTCCGGTTTCTGGTACATTTCAACGGTTATTTTTACGAGCAACATTTCAATTATTAGGTACTTGTATTAATTCCTGCGGTTTGTCACGTCAGTTTTCCCATTTTGACAGTTTTCTAGGTCAGAGCTAGCTTCAAATGGAACAATTATTGTTAATAACGTTCTCCATTAATAGTTTCACCAGTTCTTAATGCACGATTACCATGAAAATTAAACCTTCTCTTTTTTTAAGCATTCGAACCATCGGTGTCTGTAACGTTAAAATACCCGGTTCTAAACCTTTGAAGTAAGCTTTTGCATTTTTTTTGTCAAAGCATATTCACCATAAGCTTAAATCAACAAACGATAATTTTAGCAGCTGTTTTCTTCAAATAAAAAAAGGTTTTTTATACTTCCCCGCAAAATGGACTCTTCAGACCCAAAATTCGACATTTTCTACTCGAGAAAAAATATGTTACAGTTCATATTATGAGCAGTTACTTATTGCTTTTTAAATGAATTTAGTTATACTTTAAAATGACATAATATATGAGGCTGTGAATATGCCCCAAACAAAGTGTCGCCACCTTTACTTGGAATCGAAATAACTAAGTTGTAGACCTAATATATTAGGTGTATGCATTGAAAGATGCCGATTTTTGTACTAAGTTTAATCGGTTATTTCTCAATAAATCTCAACAATCTCCTTATTAAACATTTTTCTCATTGCTAGCCACTACTTTTTACCAGATTTTGGGCAATTGTCGAATTTCATGTCGAAAGTAAATGTCGAAAGAAATCCCCACAAAATGAACTTTTCAGGTTAACCCATAATAACCCATTCAAATTGTCAGAAACGAAAAAGTAGAAGGAAATGTAGAAGGGGCCTGGGTATAGGAAGGAAAGGGAGCTATTACGTATCAAATACATCCCTTTAATGCCCCCTACCCCCCCCCCCCCCCCTTTCAGATAATTAAAATGTTCAATACCTGAAATAATGGATTTCGTTTCTCTAAACGAATCTCTATGCATCTCTATGCACATATTTATTTATTTTTTACCGAATTTATTATCACCCTGTACCCGCGAACCCACTCCTTTGCCAAGAACTGGTTTAGAACTCAACACACAACACATATACTACTATGTCCATCAAATAAGGTGATTTTCGATTTATTTCGAATGTTCCTGTTTTATTCCTCCAAATCAATTTCGTCGCCTTCGAAGTAATTCCCCCCCCCCCCCCCCCCCGCCGATGTGATGCACTTTTGCTAACGGATTTTCCAGTTTTGGAAACACTTGAAAAATCGACTTTAGGGATGGCTTTCAGTTCCTTCCTTGCAGCTGCTTGAATCGACTCTATCGTGTCAAAACGGTCGGTCGGAGCGGTATTTTGAGGTTTTTCAATAGCCAGAAGTCCATCAGCCAAATTTTTGATTTGTTGAGCGTCGATCGATTGACGTTGATAGTCGCGTAGGACATGCTTCGTCTGCAGCATGTTCTTGACCATCCTGGATGTCTTTTTACTACTCATAAACATGCTTATTGAACTTAGCGAAGTCACCAAAGACTTTGTGCATCGTTCTTTACATATCCGCAAACCAAAATGAATGCAAATTCTTTGCACAACTAATTTCTAAATAGCGAAAAACGAAGAATTCGCTTTTAATAGCTCACAACGAAATTCTTATCTCAAATACTAATCATTATTTTGACGTAAAACTTGGCATGAATGCCAATCACAGTACTGGCGAAACCAACGAAAAATACGAGAATGAAAAAAATCGTTCACACGACCATATAGCGTACCCATTCATCTTACCTTCGTGGCGCAGTACAGGTACACAGACACCTTACATGCCGGTTGCAGCAAGGACATCGCCGCACTTTCTTTCACGAACACGAGCGCACGGGGCGCCACTATGGTGATTATGCTCCAGTGAGTTTGCTACGTGCACGTCGATGCCCGAGACTCCCACCGTTACCTGTCTGGCAGGTATCACATTGGGTGTTGCTCGGCACAAGCACTAAACGCGTGCCAGCTAGCGCCATCCGCGGGTTTCCGGAGATTCCGGATACACAACGCGCGTCGTTGTGTCGAGCAATGCGGGAGCTACAGCTCCAAGCAAACGAGGCCATAACGCTTTAGCCACCAATGTGTCTTGTCTTGTCTTGTGTTCCATTTCCTACATCACCCTATCACCCTTCCTGGGGGCCTGCCAGTTGGCGCGAGCATTAACGCATACCGCGCTCGTACTCATAAACAGAACCCGTTGTGTATGTGTTGTAGTGGCAGTGGTAGGTAGCTGGCGAAAGCATCTTGTCTTTAATGCCAAGAAACCTAATTATAAACCCGGCGACCACCATCGTCATCGTCGTCGTCCCTTTTTTGGAAGTTAAACCAAGCTAGCTCCCAGACGCTAGCTCCCACAGGATCCCAGGAGGAGGATGCGGTGGAAGTGGTGGTAGCGCAGCGTACCGCAAATGCAAAACGGTCTTTCGCGGCTGGAACGACGGAAAACACGGGAGCTACCATTGCACGTGCCCGCATGTATGTGTGTGGGTGGGGCCACCCCTATCCACCCCCGGAGAATCTGCAATCACGGTCCCCGTTTTGACCAGAATTTAGCCAGGGGTTAGTCTAGCGAAAGCGCTTCCAACCCCCGTTCTTACTCTCATTTTTCGTGCCCCGCGTTTGCCTACTCCGGGTGGGGGTGAAGGGGGGGTTGGGGGTGAATGGTTGCCCTTCGACTCAGCCAGCCAGCCAGCCAGCTAGCCACTATTCTCCAAGACTTCCTCCAGCGGGAATCACACATAACGTAACCCTTTTAGCTTCCCAACCCCCCCCCCCCCCCCCTGCTCCTTGACACTACATTTCATCCCCCTTTCCGTAAGGGGTAGCTAGCGGAACAAACCACCGGGATCGAAACTGGCGCTCGCCCGTCGTCGTCGTCGTCCTCGTTGTCCTAGTCGCTGGAGCGATTAAATGGAAAGTTTTGCTGGCTGAAAGCGCACGCTTGCAACCACACGCACACCAGGAGGTGGCACGTAGCGTAGGCTCCTCCTCGCATAGCGGGTGCCTAATCATGTGTAGCGTGCGTTCGTTCGGCCGCGTTTGGTGGGGGTGCGGGGTGTCCAACCCGAATTGCCCTCAATTGCCTCCGCCTAAAACCGATCGTTCACGGGCCTGGAGGAAGAGGAAAGGCGCGGGCGCGGGGGGGGGGGGGGGGGATGAAGGGAAGCTAAATGAGCAGAGCAGTATCGAGCTGATGAGACTGAGCGCCCCACCACAGCGGCACAGGGCCACTCCGGAAATCCGGCCCTTTGCCATCCCTTGCAACAGGCGCACACCCGGGGGCACCCTGCCCCAAGGGGGTGGGAGCAGAAAGGGGCGCTGGAGACTAAAGAAGATGGTTTCAAAAGTTGCGAAGATATCGCCGCCGCTGCCGCTGCCGCGACGCCGTCGGAAATGCTGGAAAGATTAAGACCTACCACCCCCCCCCCCCCGTACCCCCGGTTAGGTTCACCACCCCCTTGCGTTCGCCGTCATCCCCCTTCCGCCACGCGCTCGAACGCGTGACTAAGCATCACGCTGTGCTTTTGCATGTTCCACCTGATATAGCCAGGGTGTTCCGCCACGCCCGTCCCCCTCCCGTCCCTCGTGCTTGTGTGTGTGTGTGACATACGGGAGTATGGCACCCCGCCGGTCTCAGTTCGTCCTTGGGCATGTTTCAGCCATCCTCTAATAGTTTACAACCCATTCATGCGTTTGTCGGTGGAGGGAATGAAGGGGCGACCCGTGGTCTCACCGTGCTGTGTGGTCCCTCCCTTTGGCGCCCTTCCACTGGATAGGCAGGCCCTGGATAGTTCGTTGCCCGACAGGCAAAACAGCGCGAAAGCGCGTAACGGGGACACGATGACGCGCGTCACGGACCAACCAAAAGTCACAGGCATTCATCCGCCGGACGGGCGAGGGGGGAGGGGAGGGGGGGGGGCGATAGGAGGCGGCGGTTGGGAGATACCGACGCCAACGCCGCGCAATGAGCTGGAAAATTTCACCTAATTAAAGGGGCTGCCGCCGGAGGGGGTTGCGTGGCGAGCCTTCGTGGCGTTCAGGCGTAGCAAGCAACCAGCATACCAACTGCGTACCTCGCAAGGGATAGGCGAGTAGGGTGGGGGAATGGAGAATGGGGATCACATCGGATAGTATTGGATGGATGGATGGATGGATGAGCTGGGATCATTTGGGAAAGCACCAATGAGATAGTGAAGAGAGAGAAAGAAAAAGTGAGAGAGAGAGTGAGAGGTGGGAGGGGAAGAGAGGGAGAAAGAGTGGCGATGGTGTGATTCTTCGCCTCCTTTCCTGCAGCCATTTCATCATCTTCATCGTCTTCGTACTAATGATCCTGGTGGGGGATGCGGGGTACGCTGGTGTCGAACTGACTGACTGACTGGCTGACTGACTGACTGTACGGTAGAAGCAGATCATCCCCCGCGATTTCGATTCCCTCCCCCTTTTTTTCCACCTCTACTACTACTACTGTTACCCCGTTCCGAAAGATGCACTTGCCCCATCTTCAGGGCCCCCCCCCCCCCCCCCTTTCCTCTTAGACCCTCGAGCCCCTACCCCCTCCATCCCCAAAACGATCATGCAGCCATGCTTGAAAATAGATAATTAAATTATCCTTAATTCAAATTATTTCAAGATCTTTTGTACAGTCTGCCTTCGGAGAGGGGGGGAACGAGGGGTGGGGAGGGGGGGGGAGGAGGACTAGATGATTTTTTGGTGAGCAGCGGGGGAGAGAAGGGAAGGCGAATAGGGAGACGAATGGGACACCTCGGTACCTCAGCAGCACGCCTCCCCTCGAGCGGGGCGCTAAAGCAAAGACAAGCAAATGAGCAGCTCTCTCTCTCTCTCTCTCTCTCTCTCTCTCTTTCTCTCTCTCTCTCTCTCAACACAACACGCTGCTGCTGTGACTGTGCTGCTTGATCTGCTGTAAATTGCCCAAAGCTGACAGCCCGTGGAATTGGGGTTGGGGTTGTTGGGGATACAATAGTTTTGAATCTCGAAACTATTTCCCATGCTGAGGATGGTTGGCTTGAAGGATTTTCCCATTTATCGCTTCACTGGTACCGAGGAACCGACTGACTCGCCCCGGGAAGGCGCCACGCGCGTGTATGTGTATGTGTGTTTAGGGGGTGGATTTTTAACAGCCGGGGAAAGTCGTATAAAGAGAGAGAGAGAGAGAGCGAGAGGAGGGAAGGGGAGGGGCGGTTGGGTTGTTTAATGGTAGACACTTGAAAACTCCTTTCTTAGCTGCATCTGAGACGGCCGGGGTGTGGGCGGGGAAGGGGGGGGGGGGGTGGATTAATATGAAAGCAGTGGTTCACCCCGCAGGATAATAGTGTTTGCATCGCCCCACGGGTCTGTATGCGAGCGTTTTGTCGCATTCGCAAACGCCACATCGCAAAACCATCGCCAAGCACCGGAAGCTACTTTTCGTCCCGTACACTTTAACAAAGCGTGGCCGTGGCCACGGTCACAATTTCAAAACCGCTCGAAAACTGCAATAATATTGAACCACCGAACACACATCTTATAACGCTTGATCCATTTTACGACAGGCGCTCTCGTCCCCGCGTGACGATGACGACGACGACACCAAGTTCCTGGCTTCTGGCCGAAGGAAGTCGCAAATCGTGAAACTCTCTTCTCTGTGCTGTTACACCGATGACGCGACGCGTCATGAAATAGTTTTGTTGTGGAGCAAGTTCTGGAGCACTCCATCCCTCGCTGCAGGAAATTGCACAAACAAACACGCGCGTTCAAGGGCACACTCGTTGAAGGGAGGTTGTTTTCCCTTGTAGCCCTGGATCCTCGAATGATGAAGCTTGATGAAACTTGACATGATGGACTTCTGGCTATTGTTTTGTTGACGACGAACGCCATAAGAAACCCGGTAGGACCGAGACCGAAGCGGGAATAGGAATAAGGAACATCGCAGTCGCTGGAGCTCATCTCTTATGCTCATCGGTCGGTCGATCAGTGCCGGAATGCAGCATTGCTCTGGACAAATTATGAGGAAAAACCCCCTAACATTTCCCCAACACCCACCTCCATCCCCTGCAACCGATGAGGACGTTATGAGAGCGCATGGGCTCTCAAGGAGGCCACTTCGGATCCGGCCAATCGGTGGCCCAAAAAACCCTCCCGGGACCGGGACCGGGACCGGGACCAGGACTGGGACCGATGCCGCCTGATACCTTTGCCGCCCGTACTAACGCCACCTCGTTCACCTTCCATGTGCCCCGGGAGCTTGGGAGCTCTAGAGAGAGAGAGAGAGAGAGAGAGAGAGAGAGAGAGAGAGAGAGAGAGAGAGAGAGAGAGAGAGAGAGAGAGAGAGAGAGAGAGAGAGGAAAATGTTTTCCTTCCATTAGTGTCCACTGCAATTAATCCAATCGACCGAAGCGTTCGCGATCCGCCCGGCCATCCAGCATCCAGCTCCACTTTCTCCCATTTTTCGCCTACTGCGAGTACGCGTGTATATGTGTGTTCATCCCCCGGCAGGGGGTAGAGGGTGAAAGAGCGCGAAAGTGTGTAGCGAAAAACATTTTCTCTCTCTCGATAATTTTCCCCACTCCCAGGCGACTCAGCGGCGGTGGCGGTGGCGGCGGCATAGCGGACTGGTGGAGTTATGATGGTTGGCTGGTTGGCAAAGGCAATTGCAGTCGAGGCACTCGGCATCGGCCTCGGCCTCGGCCAAGGATTCCATCGTCATCATCGTGGCGGGGTCGTAGATGTAGGGGGTGCGTAGTGATGGCGGTGGTGGAGCGTTACTTACATTAATTGAAATGAAAAATATTTTCCTAGCGAATTGCTCCGATTATGTTTACTCATAAATTCCGCAACCTGTTCTCCTTCCTCCCCCGCCCCCCCCCTCCCTGACCTGCGCACGCGCTCCCTACCCCTTTCCGCATCCTCACACGGCGAAGCAATATTTTAGCTGGCGCTGGAATCGGACGCGAGAGGATTTGCCCACACACGGCCACGGGGATGAGGTTGTTTGCGTAGCAATACAGTGGACGGCAATACACATACACACATGTACACATAAATACATTGGATCGATATGGTGACCCATTATCGACACCATAAAGTTCCGGGACATCGAGCAGCCGGGGACCACGGATTCTAATCTCGCTCCGATTGTGCCGGAAGAGACGGCTACGGACGGACGGACGGACGGGGGGGAAGGTGGCTGGGATAGGATAGCAGTTTTTCCTTCCCTTGTCCACGCCACATTTCACCCCTTTTGTGGGCGGGGGGGGGGGGGTTTTGGAGCTCCCTTAGCCGGCTGGTTGGCTGGCTGGCTGGTTTTGGCTGACGCTGATGGCTCCGAAAGACGCGCAAAAGGCCTGGTACTGGTATTAGTACCGGGTACTAATCATATTGTGGAAGCGAGCGAACGAGCGATATCGGGAGTGCGATACCGGGATGCGAAATGTTATCCATCCACCGTTCTAGCATCGGATTATATCCAACTTCCTCCCATAGTGTGCGGGCGCGCGCCCCCTTTGTCATAAATTAGGACAAAATATTTTTCCCATTTTAGCCTCCCGTCGAAATACGCAACGCGGCGAGCGGAGACAGCGAGCGAGCACCACAGTTGCTGCTACTGGTCCTACACACTCCCCCCCGGCTCTAGCTAGTAAGTGAAGGAAGTGGCTCTTGCTCCTGATTCTTATCTGCTCTTCGCGTTGCGACGCTAATGCGTGTTCTGTGTTTCGCGTGTTGCGGTGGAGCTCAGGCCGTGCCAATCCTACGCAACGCACGCGTTTTCCATCTCACGATACAAATCGGGAGCGATTGAAATAAAAAAAAAGCGGCTGCACAACGCCGCACCGCACCGCACACACATTCTACCCACATATTTATGGCATGCGTGCACCAGACACATAAACTGTGGTACACTGTAATATCCGACAACTGCGTTTGCAGTGTTCCGCGCTGTAGAGTTCTGTTTCTTTTTGTCTCTCGGAAGCATCGGAAGCTGATAATGAGGTGCTTGAACCCCCAGTCCCCGGTACCTCAACGGGACTGGTGTACTGGGTGTTGACGCAGCTCGTGTAGACGCTTCAGCACGCACTAATCCCACTGGAAAAGGGGCTAGTGTAGTGTGCTCGCGTTGCGCTCGATGAGCGAAACCGACGCACGCTGCGTTCCACTTTCTCCGACACAATGTCGGTTGCAGCGGAGCAGCAGTCACCGCGGCCGCGAGACGCAAATCGAGTCTTGATAGAGTTGTTCGTCGCCGTGTGTCGATCCATCGATCCGAATGCTGCGATATGGGTAGATTTCGGTACATTGAAGTTTCGATTAAGTCGGTACCCATCCAGTAGACTCGACTCCCGATCGATTTCTAATTTTGAACACATCATCTGCGCACTATTTGTCTCGGTAGACTCGTCGGATTTTCATCAAATGTTGATAATTTTTTTTTATTTTTAAACAACTATGTAAAACTTGTTTTCGGAAGGAAAACCGTGGAAAGCGTCATTTTTGCATGGACTTTCATTATGATATTGCACTATTTCAAATAAAAAAAGGAACGATCTTGAGAATGTTGTAACTTGAATTTGAGCTGTATTTGAATCTACTAGCTAAACGGCCTGGTTGGGAAAACATCTAAATTTGAAGATATTCAACATAATATGTGTTTGATTTCCCAACCCCCAAACCCCAACTTATGAAAAAAAAAAACTGCAACATTTGCATGTTTATCCCTCTCCGAAAAATTGGTAAAGTCTGAGGGCAAATACACAAATCATTGCATCACCAAAATGCTTAGCTTTTCCGCCAGATGAAAGCAGAAAGTACCAAGTGTGTTCGCGGGAGTGATGAGTTTGGAAGTGGAGAGCATAGCTTTCCAGTTAGCACACGATCTCAATTGGCAACTGTCTTTAACACAAGATATCGGATCCAGCGTGACCATTACAGTGTTGTTTTTATCGAAGATAACATTCATTACTGGCACATAGTCCGAATGGGGGATTTGTTATGAGTATGTAGGTGTACCTGGACTGGCTGCTGTTTATGATCATAACTCAATTATTGATTGATTGAATTATTTCAATTAATTATTTTTAATCTTCTCATTTTGTTCAACATCTTCTACAACCTGCACGCGCTCAAGATAAAACTCAAAATAATAGACGCGTTACATTCTACAAATGATATCGTGCTAGAAATATGATAAGAAAAATGGACTAATGAATGAACTCCGTGTACCCGTATAAAATCGGGTAAATCAGCTATTGTAAAAATAAATAAGGCGAATGGTTTCTTCACAAAATATCTTCACGAAAACTGAACCCTTTTCTACTCGAATTAACCTTAGTGCCCCCATAACCTTCATCGGTTCTTCGTATGCGCACGCATACAATTTTTTACGAAAATATCAAATATTTTAAAAACGGTTAGATGCAATGGTCTGAGTTTCTTCAAAGTAGATTTATTTTGGTGATAGAATAGAAACATATCACTCAAATATTTGAGACATCTGTAGTATTGCCTGAACAGAAACAGTTACGAATCGGTTCCATTCGCATTTGGCCGAAGATATGATTTTCGACGCTCTGAAAATATGATTTCAGGCAAAATACATCTCTTGTCTGGTATGGTGAATGTGTTATCCAAATTTGGAACTGGTCGAGCAATATTCAGAGCAACGATGCCGATGTGATCTTTCAAGCGAATTCATGGTTGCATTCGATATGATGATCGAGAGGAACGTTTGATTGCTTCTGTTCGAGATAAATTCTGACCGATCAGAAATGTGTTCTATAGATACAATAATAATTTGAAGACTATCTACAAACAAGGAAAAAATGTAACAGTCGATAAACAGTTGGTTCCATTTCGGGGATGATCTCTGTTCTTTAAATATATTGCACCAAAACCTGCCAAATATGGCATGGCAATTTTGGTTGGTATTGGTATGCATACAATACCCAAATTTATAATGTCGTGATCGGGCGGGCAAATCCCATACAAAATCGGGCATTTTTGAATGAATGTGAACCATGTTTTTCCCAGTTTTTGTTCCACCATATGTCCAGGGCCTACCACTGAATCAGGGGCCTAGCTCCGCTCGCGAGAAAAGCAGCTAGATAGCCGGTCGACGGAGGAGGGAAGGAAAAAATTGCCATTTCGAGCGCCCAACTCCTTGGCGTCATTGTCGCCGTTGTTGTCGCTGACCTGTTTGTTTAGAGACGGCAATGTAGTGGCAATCAATGACGTCAGGACTCGGACAGGTGCGGACCGACTCTTTTTTTTTACAAACTAGCCACGAGGAAGGCCCCCTGGAGCAGTGTGGGTCTCACACCCACTAAACCTCTAGCTTGGTTTTCCGTTACCGCCATGGCACTGTTTTTTTCTTACGAGATGACGCGCAGCATGGACGGCAGTGCCAAGGCACTTGCACCAAGAAAACGACTTTATTTGGGAGTGACGTTTACTCAAGCCACCTTACTTATTCGTCACTTCGAAAATATTCCTCCCAATCTTTTGACGAACCGTGCCTAAGCACAAAAACATTGCGCCTAGGCACAGGCTTTCACCCTAGCCTCTTTGAATATCAGGGTCAGCACGGGACGCTGAGTGGCCCAAGCGGTTGCCCAAGCGGAGTAACCGCTTATTTTCCCTTCACCCTTGCACTTGTGGCTGGTCCACGCCAACTGCTGGCAATATCTGGAACTCCTGCCATTCCAGTTGTAGTCTAGACATGAAGATGCGGACCGATACGATGTCGTTTCTGTTGGAATTTCGTGGCGCTGTTGTCGTTTTGTGGATTGGTAGCGGTAAACCAAAAGAAAAAGCAGAAATTCCTCCAGAAAGCTGCCTTTGCCCTCAGGGTAGGGGTCGAAAGTGGCCATTTGAGAGAGAGAGAGAGAGAGAGAGAGAGAGAAAGAGAGATGGCGAGGTTGTCGCAAAAAAGGGGAATAATAGAATTTATACGCTCAGCCCGCCCTCGAGCGGGGGGCGACGTTCACACATGAGACTACTGGCCACGGACTCCTAGTGTCCGCGCCATGGCCATGTAAGGGCCTTGACGTCCATCTCGCACGGAATTGAGAGGGTTGAACAATAGGCCACCTCGCGATTTGTTGACGGGCGCAACAGGCACCTTGACAGAGAGAACGAAAGAAGGAGAAAGAGAGAGTAAAATCGAGAGAGAAAGAGAGCGGTTGGCCCCCGGGAGGGACATCGCATAAGAATAAAAGAGAAAAAAAAGGAAAATAAAGTAATAATCAGAACGTCCAGTGCGTTGCAGAGGAGTGTGAGGAGAGGGAGGAGGAAGGGAGTAACGGGAGGAAGGATGGAAAAAATCCTGCCGAACAACCTGCCGACCCTGGTGGAACCCGATGGTGGGGCCGGGCAAGAATGTCGGGAAAATTTTGTGGAAAATTTGTGGCCAACGAGCCAACCCGCAGGCAACGCCAGGCCGCGCCGCCATCCCCACTAACTACACTAGACCTGGCCAGACCTGGCCGGTGGGCGGAAAGAAACAAAGAAACGCGCCCTTGATTGGCCTGGCCAGGTCGGGTATTCCTGGTCCCTGCTATGTCCACCTCCGGTATCCTTGCTATTCGTGGCGTCGTTTTTTTTCGTTTTCATAGCTCTCACCCCTTCCACCCCCTTCCACCCCCCCCCCCCCCCCCGCCTGCCGTGGGATGGGTATGTTTGTTGTTTTCGTTTGCGCGAACTTTTTGCGCGAATGAGTTCGCGGATCTGAACATGTTGGGCGAGAAAATTAATTAACGGTCCAAAAACGAGGTTAACCCTTCCCCGTGGTTGCTGTGTTCAATCCAGCAAGGCAGTCAGTTAGCCATTCAGTCTGCCATTCAGCGCGTGCAGAGATGTGGTCTCACGTGCTTATTCGTCACGGTGGACGGCCGGCGGGCGCACAAATGGAATGGATCCATCGGAGATCTTCCCAGTCGCCATCCAGCCCATGAGGATGACTGAACTGACTCGCTCGCCAGCTTCCTGGCAGTTCATTTGCAAAGGAGCAGTCAGGTCAGCCCCATTCGGCTGTCGGTGCGCCACGGTTTGAGCTGCATTGCATCGAATCCATCGAGATTGCTGACGGCGAGATGCGGCGCGGCCCAGCGCCGATTCCTCACATAACACTGTGACAGATGAACGGTACTTTGTTACTGTCCAGCTGATGCTGAGCTACTGTTCTAGCCCGCAGCAAGCCCATATGGCACTTCGTCATCATCCATTTTTTGATGGTTTTACGTTGGAGAACGGGAGGGGGGTTAGGAGAATCCCGTGGTGACCGAGCGTACCGCAATTGCCGAATCGATGGAAATCATCAGATTCGGCATTTAAACGGGCTCAAGATAGCACTTGATTGACTGCTGCCGCCGTTGCTGCGGCTGCTGCTGAAACAGTGCAGCATGGGATTGATGTGACCTGCAGCTACTACATACAGGCAACGAACTTACTAGTGAACTAGGCGTAGCCGTAGGACAACGGTAGCTTCGCGCACCTAGTTCAGCAATTATCACAGATGGATTGTAATATTTTGTTTACAGTCTGCCGACGAGGAAACAGCCGCGCAGTGAGTCTGACATCTTCTGCAATACATGCAAAGGTTCTCACCCGTTTCGCTACAATGGCAGGCATTCGTATAGCCGCAGGGAGTTTTTTCGAAGTTTCTCTTAAACTAGCCATCCTTTTTCCTTTTGAAATAATACGAACGGTTTATTGTTGTTTATCACACATATTGACGAGAAACGCACTCGACTTTTTTTCGAGAAAATATGAGGAAAATTTAAAATTTCACATAAACATTCGTATAACCTCACTTTTTGAAAAACCTATTTTTAAAATAGTTTTCTCGAAGCAATGTGCAAGTTGGTATTTGTTATTACTACCTGCATTTCTAACAAATCCCAAATTATAAGTTGCGATGGTTTCCGATTAGATTTAATGGCCTGACTTAAACTAGAAATATTTTTACCGATATTTTGAAAAAAAAACCAACCCAAGTAACAAACCAAAAATGTTTTTTAGTTAATTGCAATAAGTAATACATGCCAAACACTTGGATAAAGGGATGTCCTGGTCTCCAAACCATGCATTGAATTGTTGGCGAAAATTATTTGATGTTTCATCGTCCTTTAATGACTGGCTTTATTCCCCGATAGATGAATAAAAACATCTTCCGGCTCTTTTTATATCCCTGAAAACATTTAAGTTGAAATTTACAAAATGGAAAGCTATACGTGATGAGAAAGTTGCACTCGACATCAAACCCTCACCAACGATATTTTGCTTTGAACTTACGAAGTGGTATGCTGGGTCGCTCATGGTTCAAATCATACCAATAACGGCGCTATTCATCCAAATTAGCAAAACATTACTTATTTGCTTTGAAAAGTACGTCATTTTGCTATTATTTTACCTACGTTACCAAATTTATGGCAAATGAGCCGGTGGTCGTTTTGGGTTTTAATCAATTTTGGCTTTGCTTTGAGTTTTCTCCTAATTTTATGATTTTTTTTTTCAACTCCATTATGTATAAAATACGTCTGGTTATTGCTGGTCCATCCAATTTCTGCCTGATTCATGCTGAAACTGATGGATGAATTTCATATGACTACCGACAAATGAAACAACAGAGCTATTAGAATTGCCGTTTATTAAAACTAGCTTAATTTTTTGTCGTTCTTGATTTATATGTCAGACTTTGGGAGAATTATGTTAAATAAAATAATCAAAAACCAGGAAGTTATCAAAATGTGCAATTCTAAAGCTTAAAATAATCTGGAATAATTTTACACCTGAACCTGACACCATTAAATACTTTGTAACGAATTTGGTGATTTTTTCCTTTCCCTGCCGCCATACGAATGTGTGGCTTAAGGGGGGAATTCGGTATTTTCGGGCCAAAAAAGGCCCTTTCTTGACGATTTTTGTGACGTAACCATTCAACTTTATTTATGCAAATAAACGGCATATTAATCTACAACTTTTGAAAAATATTTGATATAGTGAGCAACATTCATGTACAAACTATTTCATTTAAAATTTCAGCATTTTTTACGGTACGATGGGTACCGACTTTGAAATCGTTGGTTTTGGGAAACGCTCTTCAAACTAACGAGCTGCATGGAGCCTTGTCTGAAGCGCGGATTTTCAAAAATCTGTATCTTTGTCAGTTTTTCCTCGATTGATCCAAAAATGGTACACAATGTTCTTGAAAGGATCAGCTTTCAGGGAAAAATGTTAAAAACATGTGTTACAAATAAAAATTAAATACCGAAGTCCCCCCTTAAAACAGCTGAAACCTGACGATTACCCTCACGCTCTCACAATTACCCACAATAAAAGCCGATACCGTAAAATAATGCATCCGTTCGTAATTGATGGTCGTTTTACTCCTAAGCCTCTAGGTGCACTAAGGTGTAAGGTGGACTAGAGTAAGGTAAAGCAAAAGTGCGAGCTTAGTGGATTTTGCTTTTTATAAACAAAAATGAAATAAAGTTACACCTGAAAAACTGCATTGATTTATTCAACAACTATTTACATCTCTACTGGAAAAGTACCAGCTCTCTCAAATGACAATTTAATGGTTAAAATTCTTAATTTGTTAGCAACCTTCGTATCGAATCAACCTTTAAAAGGCAGCAGCTATTCACGAATTCATGTGTGCAGTTTCAGCGATTCTCAGTCGTTGCACTTTTCTTGGTACTTTGTTATTAATTGAACTGAAACCTCCTTGAATGGCGTGCTGGTAATAATTTCAGATCGCTGGTCTCGTTTCCACTCCTCTCGTTTCGGCAGGGGCCTAATTTTTTAGGATACCAGATCCCACTGCTCCGGGGACTGTTCGAAATTTCCTGGAATCTCTTGAGTAAGGTATGTTCAGAGAGCACAGGAAAACGTATAATAGTTTGCATCACTACATTTGATAGTAATTGGTAGTAGTTACTAAAAGCACAATAAAGCTAGAACGAAATATTTTATTTTGTTGACTAAAACGGCTTTACCATACCAACAGAATACTACATCATTTAGACGAAAAACAATCTTTACCTCATTTCTCTGATCTCTCGCACTCTGTAATTCCATTTTTACCCATGAAAGTGAGCTTTCCAATGCTTTACTAATCCATTGTAAGTGTTGCCAATTTCGCGGCACTCTGTGCTCGAAAAACCTCAAATCGCACTTTTGCCCCACCCTACTCCAATATGGCGATATTAACTCGATCCAGCGTCGTAGCATCGATCAAACGTATAACAGATATGATGGGGCCTAGGCATGGTCATGGTAGCACAACCTTGCAACCTTGTCAGCGAGACTGCGGTTCACTTGTGGCCGCACGCATTGGCATCGCCATCGCGGAGCGTACATCGCTTACAGTGTGTTCGCATGTTGAACGCCCCAGGCCCCCTCGCAGCTCCCCAGGTAGTAGCAAAGAGCTCCAAGGACGAAGAAAACACTCCTTCTGGAGCGACTTGCGTTAGGAACATGAACATGGTGTTGAAAAATTGGAACGCACATGAAGACGGTAGACGGACGCCGGTGTCGCCGGTATCGCCGGCGTTTTTTTTTCTTTAATTACTCAAGACAAACACACACAGAGCGGCGCGCTCGTGCACCTCTTGGTACACATACCACCACCACCCGAATCGGCGGATGGTAGGGTAGGGGGAGGCCCCCTACATGCCACGAACCAGTGTCACCGCTGACGCCGCGTTTTTTCAGTTTACGCTCCCACATTGGGTTGCACGGATCGCGAGGGGATGCGATTCTATGGGGGGGGGGGGGGGGGGGTGGAAACGGAAGTTCCGTGCGCAAATCGAAAAGATTCGCTTTGAGCCCCAGTCATTATGCAAATGCGTGGAGATAAATAAATTTTTATTTTAATTCCACCCCTTCCCCGTGAGAGTCCCCCCCCCCCCCCCAACCCCCAAAAAACCTAAATGGTACACCCACACGCACGCACACAGCGGACGGTGACGCCACATTCATGCGGCAGATCGCTATCTGTCTGTCTGTCTGTCTGTCTGTCTATCGGTCTGTCGGTCGGTTCTCGGTCGCCCTCTGGTTTGTGTGGCTTTGCCGGAGGTGAGGGTGAGTTGGATTGACGAAGACGACGCCACATCCGGTGCGTTTCTTGGTACGTCCAAGGCAGTGCTAGGACGAATGAAAACCAGCCCCAGAAACCACAGAAACGAAAGGAGCCTCGGAGTCAGAGCGAACGCGAATATCTCCTGCTGCTGGAATGCTGAATGCTGTTGCCATTCCAATCTACTCCCCCTCCCGCTTTAAACCCTTCGCACTCGCACGGGGAAGAGTGAGCGCGCTGTGAGTGATGTAAAAATTTAAAACCGTCACTCACCACCATCTCTCATGTCTTTTTCATGTTGACGATCTTCGTCAGTGTCTTCTTCTTCAGCGTCCTGGCTGGCTGGCTGGCTGGCAGGCTGGCGAGTGCGAGCTGAGAAAAATCTCATCCCTTCTGTTACCACCCCCACCACCGCCCTGCTGGGATGCGGTGGCACAAAACCTAATTTTCGGTTTTCAGGGTTTTTGCTTGCCAGCAGCAGCAGCAGCAGCGGTCTGAACGCGCGTACAGTAAGTTAA
Organism: Anopheles aquasalis; assembly: GCF_943734665.1. Classification (NCBI taxonomy): domain Eukaryota; kingdom Metazoa; phylum Arthropoda; class Insecta; order Diptera; family Culicidae; genus Anopheles; species Anopheles aquasalis. The sequence continues at coordinate 6,979,113 of NC_064876.1, read as the reverse complement.
AAGAAGTTTCCTTCCTTGCCACAGCCCCCAGCCACCATTCGCAGACCGTGGACCGAGTGTCACACGGGATTCGTTCGTTTGGAGATCGTTGCTGCTGCTCATCACGCGCCCCAGTTGCGAAGGGGAGGTAAAAATACATCCAGCAAATCCTGGTCCAACCCGAACCAAGGCCAACGGACGAGCACGAGCGCGGCGTCAGCTGCCAGCGATGACTTCGTATTCTCATCCTTCTTCTTCTTTGCACTTCCTGAGTCCTGGTGTGCGGGTGCGGGTGCGGTGGTGCTGCGGTTTTGCGCCGCTGCGTCGGTTTAATTAGCGATGCAAAATTATTCACGACACCAACCGAACGGTTTATGTTGAATAATGATTAATAATCATCCCCCCTGGCAGACAGGGGCAGGGTTTCGTTGTGCGCAAGCAGCAGCAGCAGCCAAAGATGCCAAAGATGGGAAGCCAAAGGCACAGTGTAGGCGTTCCGGGATGGAATCCGCGTGGCAGAGGGAGTCGAGAGACGCGCCGCTTCACGACACGCATCCCGCGTGTCCCTGTGGTCCTGAAATCGCAATCGCTGAGTAGAGCTGAGAATCACTGAGCTCAGAGAAACAACTACTTGGTACGACTACACAGAAAGAGAAAAAAGCGATGCCTACTAGCAGATGAGATCGAGTTCGTCGCCTCTGCCCAGATGAAGTCGGAGTTCAGGGGGTGGACAGTCCATCGGGAGGTAATCCCGAGTGTTGGGATTGATGTTACTCGATGTAATAGATCTCGCGTGCACATATTACGTATCGGTAGGGCAGGAGTAACAACAAGCAACAACCCTTCGCCTGGGGTGCGTGGGGAGCAGGGGCATCTTTACCAAGGTAGATTCCCTGATTTTGCCAACGCCTTCGCATTCCCCACTTTCGTGAACTAATTGGCCTAACACTTTCCGAAGACCGAAGAAATTCGGTCGAATTCAAGTAAGCGCAATCCAAATGAAATTTCACATCCTGGTTTTTTCTATAAACTTCCTACATTGTTCCATATCACTAATTTGCGATTCAAGATGGTGTACCATAAACTGACAATCATACAGTAACTAATCATGGGATGTCCGGATATCAGAAGAAATCAGAAAGAGAACAACATGCCCTTTTGACATAAGGTATTCAATGTGGTCCCTAATGTTTAAGGGGCCAGTTTTCTGGATCTGCCATACAAAGCGGCCACTTAAGTGGGCTTCGGTGTGCTGATTCTTTCAACAACATTGTTTACAATTTTTGAATAAACCGAATCAACTGACAAAGTTATAGGTTTTTGAAAATCCGCGCTATTTTGAAAAGCGTTTCCCAAAAACCAACGTTTTCAAAGTCGGTGTCCATCGTACCGACCGAAAACTACTGGACCGATTGATTTCAAATTTTTAACACATAATCTGTACACTCTTTGACAGTTAGCCACGTAGGATTTTCACAAAATTGGTGATAATTTTTTTTTTAAATAATTATGTAAGACTCGTTTGTTTGGCAAAATTGCAAAAAGCATCACTTTATCAACTTCAAAAATCTGGCAAAACTCGAAAAATAGGAAATTCAACAAGAACTCTACGTGGCTAGGTGAATAAACTTATAATCTTTCAAACGAGTATCGATTCGTATTTTTCTGATGACCCATCACGTAGCTACGATGGGCATTATTTTTGGTGCGAATCAAAAGACTTGGCCCTTAAGACTTAAGCGACGAACCCGGCTTGATCATTTTTTTAACATATATGAGGACGGACGAGCCGTATATTTGATGGCTTGATCATTGTGATCACTTTTTCAACTTAAAAAATCAGCCAAACACCGAAAAATAAGAAATTCAAATAAAACTCAACGGGGGTTTTTTGGATAAACTTGTAATCTATCAAAAGAAAATCGATGTGTATTTTTCTGATGACCCATCACGTAGCCACGATGGGCACCGGAAAGTACTTTTTCGCAGACATGACTGCCTAAATGTGATGCCATGGATGAAGTTTTTAATAAATCTTCCCCAAAATAAAGCTTAATATTCTTCAAAAGTGGTAGTTTAATATGACATACACATAAAAAAGTAACGAGGAAGGATACAACACAAAAAATCACAAAATGAAAATGAGTCTTTTTTTAGGCAGAAATTAACGAAAACCCCCCTGAAACGTAAATGAATATCAATATCAGTTCTTTTCAGTTACAAAATGTTCTTGATGCTAAGATCTACAATCAAAAGAAACATGTAAAAATGTATTGCTTGAGTTATTTGCTTATGAAAGACCAAAGAAATTTTGAAAGGAAGAAGCTGCACAATGGCGTAAGTTACTATCGTGGATGGTAAAGAGGCGTTGGAAAAGGGTTTTAGTGTGTGAAAATCTTGAACCACCCGAAAAGTACGCGCTACAATTGACTGAAACTAAAGGGGCCCCGTTAATAGAATGTGCCCAGGGCCTCCCAGAAACTAAAGACGGCCCTGGTGGGGAGGTAAGTAGTTGAAGCGTCGTAATGGAACCTCGAACGCGCCTCGTTAGTCGCCCACGATATGGTTCCGGTATATTGCTTCAGCCCAATTCAAATGACGCACCGACTAGCTGACAGTTACACCAAAACCACCCTCCTCCTCCTCCCCGCCCCGCCCCATGGTACTGCCATCCTCGACTCCGCTCGTGCAACACGTGCTTGCTCGGAGCAAGCAACGGCGCAGTTGCACCTCCTCCGTGTCCCGTGCTCCGAACATCGGGGGGGGGGTCAAGCGATGCGGTCAACGGAGGGTGACCAACGGCATTTCCGGGCAATACCCCTTTTGGGTGGGGTGTGTGCCCGGAATGTGTACCACCCACCCACACGTATCATGGCGCTCCTGCCGTAATTAACAATTATCATGTTTCAATTGCAAGGCCCGGCAGGCGTCACGAACCTTGGGTGGCATGTACCCTTTCACCCCGGCCTGGCCGGTGCGCCCCAGTCTTCCTGTGCTCACCTAGACTACTCGAATGCAACGGAAATGGCTTTTAACCCGGTCGCTTCCGCTTAAGTGGTAGCTACCAATTAACCTTCCCCACCCCCGGCGGATATGACGATATTCGGGGTTGGGAGGGGGATGAGGGTGCTCTGGCTATTGATTTCACGTCGCCGTCCGCTCTTCTTCTCCACCTTCTCGTCACCAGTGGTGTGTGGTCGGAGTTGGAGTGGTGGTGTTGTTGTGCACGACACACATACACACACACTCGCACACGCACACACAAAACACACGAAATGACTTTTACGCCTCCCTAGAGCCAGCTGTCTCTTTGCTTGCTTCCGGTTAACGAGCTTTTGTTTGAGGGGGGGGGGGGGGGCGGGGTTGGGGGTTGGTAGACAGACTGGAGGACCACCACCACCACCACCACCGGGGTCCTGGTCCCTGGCCTGGTCGCGTGCCGGTAGCATAAATTAAATCGGCATAAAAGCATCAACATAAAGCTGCAGCAACATAGCCTCATGTCGCTCATTACCCACCTACCACACCGTTGCTACTGTTGCTGTTGTGCCTGTTTTACGACCCTGACATGTGGGCCAGTAGGAGTACTGACGTACCGACCGACCGACCGACCTCACGCCAGGATCTGCCAGGAGTGCGCGCGCCCGAAAAGTTCACTTCCGCGTGTTGCTGTTGTTGCGGTGTCTCCATTTTATTTCCGGAAGTTTTCCGGCTGACAACAAACAGGCTGGTAGGGCAGGGTGGGTGGTGCCGGGTGGTACCGGGGGGCGCCCGCTACAACGCCTGCAACGGCACCACATGGTGGACCACAGACCGTGTGTCGGGTGCAGAGCAAAACCAAAAAAAAAAAATATATATATCACGTTGTAACATTCCGTTGTATGTGAGCGCACGTGCGTGCGCCGACATTTTTTAAAACACAATTTATGGGTACCCTCCCGCCCGCAGAGTGGAGAGGGGAGTGGATAATGAATTCAACATGCATTAGGTCTCTATCAATCCATTAGAATATATCGAAAGTTTGAAGTAGCAGCCGGGTACGGCCTTAGGTGGGGGGGGCGGCCATTAATCTGCTGCGCGCGTAAAAAAGTACTACATCGAACAAGGGGAGGGGGGGGGGGGGACTGGGAAGAAGGAAAAAACAACCCTCGCGTACCACTGGCTCGTGCGACGATCCGGTGCACTTCATCCGCTGCCGGTGCAGCTATGCCTTCCTCGATGGCACTTGCTTGTTTCTTCTTCTTTTTTGTTTTTGTTTTGTTATCCGTCATCCTACCCCATCCAAGGGGTGCGTGTGTACGGGGGAGTGAGGGGAAGGTTTGGTAAATTAATATTGTGAAGTCGTTAAAAAGGCGCAAAACCGGTAAACTCCGCGTACCGGAGTGGGCGCTGCGGCCATTCCGTATGACATTGTGCACGGCAGGATCAGGGGGGGGGGGGGTGTAATGCGGGGATGGGAAGGGGATGGTTTACAAGGTGGCGTTGCGCGTTCTCCTTCTCATGCCCTGCTACCTGCTACGTTCGTTCGTTTGTTCGCAGCATAAGGTATCGCGGCGTCTTGGATCGTAAATCGCAGCCGCGGCCTCAATTTTGTTTTGTGTACTTCTAATTTCCCAAAACACATAATGTGGATGCTCGCGATCAGTTCGCGAATCTGCAATGTCGACCTGGCCGTGTCTCTGTACAGCTTCCACAGTATGCTTGGGTTGCCACCCCACTGCCCTCTTATTCACCAGCAACAAACCAAACAATCAATCCATTTCAGTCAGCAGTAAGGGCTCATCGATAAGGATTACTTTTGAGTAGGTACTGGATGACTCGAAGCATCCCTTCTCGATGTCTCTCTCTCTCTCTCTCTCTCTCTCTCTCTTCCTGTCTCTCTCTTTCTCTCTCTCTGTTTCTTACTGTGTAGTGATGCTCAAGATGTACCCGGAGGTACGGATGCGCGCCAGCAAGTTTTATGAATATTGAATCTGGATAATTTCGACACCTTCGCTGCCCTCGTCCCCGGGCCACCTTTTTCACACCCTCCGCCCACTCTTTCCACCTTCCCTCAAATATCCCATAGGCAGGTTGACAGAATGGTTTTCACTACATCCCAGGGGAGAGAGCGACGGAGAGAGAGAGAGAGAGAGAGTGAAAGAAAGAGGAAGAGAGGGAGGGATGGAGGGAGGGCAGGATCGACGGGTAAAACCGCAAAACATTTCCCCGGTTTTTTGGGGTTCATCTGCCACCCACCCCCCACCCAATCCGCTCAGCCACTGTTTCTCCATCGAGCTTCTTCAGACAACCGAGGTCCGGTCTAGGAGGTCGTTAAAGATGGAATGGAATGCTCGCTGACAACACTGACTACACTTCCGTTCGTTTCGGACACGCCGTTTCCTCTCTTAAAGGACGGACGGGCTAACGCCACCGGACCCACTGTAAGCGATGCGAGCGAACCCTCGGTGTGAACAAGCAGTATTCATCCTCTCCACTCTCCGCTCTCTCTCTCTCCCTCTCTCTCTCTCTCTCTCTCTCTCTCTCTCTCTCTCTCTCTTTCTTTGCAAACACCTTTCAACACCCCTTTTTTACCCAGCACCCTCATCACCCTCCTTACAGCAAAACGGCGACCGTGGCATCGTCTTTGGCCACAAGAAATTGGAAAAGCTCATTTGCATCTTTCTTAAAATCTGTTCCTGCCGTCCGACGAGTCGAGTCGAGTGCGGGGTACAAGGGTGAAAGGGGTGGGGGGTGGGTTGGCAGAAATCCCGTTTTGCCGAAGCAGATCACGTACCGGACGCAGCTAGCAGCAGCAGGTAGATAGGTAGATGGCGACAAGGATGCTACCAGCTCGTTGTCGGATCCCGCATCGTGGAGCAAGCGAGCAGGGGTAGTAATGGGAGCAGGGAGCAACGACACAAGAAGACGGAAACCAAAAGTCAGGAACCGTTGCGCCGAGACTGGAGTTGAAAGCAGGCGGTAGGCGGTGAAAAAAGCCAACGACTTTTGGACAACGTCTTTACATACAGACCACCACCACCCCCGCCGGCAGACACCAACCCCCAAATCTCCCTGGGCTGTCTTCCACGTGCCACGGAGCCGGCTTGGGGCCAGGGTGGGACCATTGGGGAATAGGATATTGAATACACGACGTTCACGCACTCCCAGAGAGAGAGAGAGAGAGAGAGAGAGAAAAGGGGAGGGGGCCTGGATCAGATCAATTTATCATCCCCTATTTATGTAGCGCGAGCGCGATCCAGGGTGGCCCCCAAATCCGTGCTTCACACCAGGGTGATGACGAAAAACGGGGTGGTTTGGCGGGGAGATGTTACGATCTGCATGTAGAGTGTGTCCAGGAGGGTGGCCAGCCACGGGATCAAGTGCAGCACCAGTACCCGGGGCCAGTGGCCTGTGACCTGACCTCTGAGTCGGTCGGTCTCGGTGCTGGAGATCGGAAAAGTTCAACCGCATGAAATTGCGAGCGAATGCTGGAGTAGAATGAGACGAGGGCTGAGAGGTGACTCCTGTATGTGAAAACTCTTGGTCTAATGGTCACGCGTCCCGCAGTCGTGCGTTCGTACTTCGGCCCCTTGTGAGAGGGATGGAGGGTGGTCGCCTGGTGCTTGTTATTATGCTTGTAATTGGTCAGTAGCAGCAGCAGTGGCAGTCGGTGCTTGCGGTTGCGACCAACCCCTTCTCACATTCCCCTCCTCCTCCTCCTCCTCCTACCCCCCACCTCCTCTTCACTTTTACATCGACCACACGTGTGGTGTCCGGTGGAATGTTTCAGCATGATGGATTGATTTTCCACTAGCAGCAGCGGAAACGAGGATCTAGGATCGGACACCTCTCGTCTACGTGTGCTCGTTCAGCAGCTCCGGTCCACCAGCAGCAACAGCAACAGCAGCAGCAGAAGGGTTGTTGGTGGTGAAGGGTGGTGGATAATGGGACTATCGAAAAACTCGACCGCACGACGAGATAAAGTGACGATGGATGCTGAATAATTTATCGTACAAATAGGCCAGCCTGCCAGTGGCCAGGGTCCAGCCTGAAGTGAAGTAAGGGGAAGGGGTGGAGGGTTGATTGGGGGAAGGTGCCGTGAGGCCCGAGTTCCGGTTCCAATCATCGATGCTAATTTTCCCTCCCAGTAGGGCTCGATAGTGTCGGAGAGTGAAGGTTGCACTCGCCACCACCACCACCCCCCCCCGCCCCTTTCCCCCAACATTCTCAGCCCTTTTTATTGAATCACTGAAAACATCGTGTCAGTTCGATCGGGAGTTGTGGACAGGCCAGGCCACCTGAACCGGAGGGTTATTTTGGCCTGGTGAAATTGGGCCGTGGGGGGCCGGGTTGGGCGATGGCTGGGCAGCTAGGGAACATCAAAAACTCATTACATGGTGGGTGAGGGTGGTGACTCGTCCCGTCGACCCGAAAAGGACGGAGGCTGACTGGGTTCGACGGTTGTTAATCTATTTTGAATAGTTTTCTACAACCCCCCTCCCTCTTTCCCCCTTCCCCGTTCGCGGTTCCCGAGCCCGTTCACTTTCTGGCTTGCTTGGTTGGCTTTCGATTTTCACAAAACGCGGCGCTCGGGGTATCGGCGAACGGGGTATATCGAGACGCTCGCGCCGATACCTGCACTTGAATGAATGCTACAAATTGCTTCAGATGACACTGAGTTGGAGGAGGAGGAGGAGCAAGAGAGATCGGATGGGGGTTGAAAGTGGATGTAAGAAGGGTGCGCGACGGGGTTGGATGCAACAACATGGTTGGTCCCATGGCGTGATGTCCGGTAAAGGAAAGCAAACAAACCGAAAGTTCGGACCGTAGTACGAGTAGTACCGACAACCACGACAACAACAGCTACATCAAACCCTTTTTTTTACTTGCTTCTTTCTCTTCTTAATGTGCTGGGAAGTGCTTCAATCCGGGAGCATCGTGCAATTAGTGACTGCACCAGCGCAGCGCTCAACACACCGGCGCAGTCCAGCGGAAGCTGACGAAAGGGGACGAACACAAATGCACAACAACTTTGCAACAACTTCCGACCGATACGACCGTATCCTGGTGACTTAATTGACTTGCTATGGCATCCCCGAGCGGGCTGCAGGTATAAGATTGATGCTCGCGTATTTGCGATCGTTCAGCGTGACATTTATTTTGTACATTTTTTCATCAATGCTCATGATCGTTTAAAAAAACATGATCTAAAGCATTTGGATCAATCGAAGGCAAATCAACAAAGGACAGTGATTCTTGATCAATCGCGCCTCATGCACGACTCAGTGCAATGCTCGCCACTTTGCAGCGCGTGTGTCCCAATACCACGCTGTCCTTTGTTGAATTGTTCAATACATAATCTGTACACTATTCCCTGTCGATTTTTTTTATTTTATAAAAATTGTGGATAGACTTTTAAACAATTATGTACAACTTGCTCTTTTCAGGTAGAATCGTAAAAAGCGTCACTTACTTGATGAAGTTTTTAACAAAGCTTCCGCAAAATGCAATCAAATATATTAAAAAAGTTGTAGATTGTTATGGCATTTGCAAAAACACGTTTAGCTAGATGGTTTAGGAGAGAAACAAATCGTCAAAAATGAGCCGTTTTCGGTCCGAATCAAAAGACTTGCCCGCTTAACCCGCGACGAACCCGCGTTTGATCATTGATCAATCCGTCACCGTGATCATAGTGTGATCACTTTTTCAACTTCAAAATGCCTGCCTTAAAGTGAAAAAATTGGAAAATCAACTCAACACTCAAAGGGGCTGTTTCGAAAAGTTAGAATCAAAAACTGCTCCTAGACGATAACGAAAGTATCCGCGAATAGTTTTGCTAAACACTCGGAGCTAAACTATTCGTGAAAACATTAGTTATTGCACCTTGCAACGATTGGCTACAATCTGCTATCTAATCACTCTCTGAGTGTGGGGGTGATTCGGAAATTGCAGATCGCGTGTAAGGGGTAGCGGGACCACTACAGGGTTACTGATATGAAGAGTTACCAACTTCACACTGCTGTATCTTTCAAACCATTCATAACATCGACGCCAAAATTGTTTCAAATTACAGTTCAATATATTGTTTGCAAGTCACCAAAAGCATTTGCATCTCTGCTTTGTAGATTTTATTTTTATCGTGATGTAATTCAAACGTAATAGTGTGATTGCGTTTATCTTGCTGGAAAATCGCGACCAGCGTGTTATTCGTGAACTCAGTCTCCGAACTTTAAAATGAATAAAATCTCGCAAAAGATATAAATATTTCGCTCGATCGTATACAACGCATGATGAAAAATGAGCTCAAGGTTAAGCCTTATAGCGTCCAAAAAGCACACGATCTTACACCGCAGCAAAAAGAAGTTCGGTGCGAACGAGCAAAGCAGTTGTTGGGTTTTGTACGAAAGTAGCGAATTTTCAAACATTGTGTTCTCCGATGAGAAATATTTCCCAATTAATCAGTTCATAAACTCTCAAAACGATCTTGTTTACTTGACCGAAGGTTCATAGTTGAATTTGAGCCTAAGTACGGCCACTCGCTATTCCGTCTTCGGCCATTTCCCATCGCAATTAAGCGGTTTAGACCACTGTGACCACTGATGGACGCTCTCCAACTGTTTTCGATCGATCCTGGAGTCAAAGTGAAAGCGACACATTATTAAGAATATTTTTAGGAAGCTGCTTTAGAGCCGTGAGCACGTAAACAGTTCGGTCGTAGACCATGGACGTTCCTACAAAACTCAGCACCATCTCATAAAGTTCCAAGTGTGAACCAAAAAGGAAAAATCATGATTCACACTTTATTTCGTCCACACAGTGGATGTCGATTTCGCCAGACGCAAATCCGATGGACCATTCTATCTGGTCCGATTTTGGCGAGCAAGGTGAGGACAAAAAAATGCCATTATGGATGCGCTGAAGTAATCGATTGTACGAGAATGGGCCAAAATACAGCAAAGATCACATTCGTGCAGCAGGCACCTCGTTTTAGGACCGTTTGAAGTTGAGGTAAAAGGGGGCTACATCCACGGTAAAAAGGGCTACGGCTTCGAGCTAAAGTAATTGCGAGCTAAAGTGTCTCGCTACCAAACAGTACTACACCGTTCGATTATTTTATGCACCTGGCTGACTGGATGTTATTTATTAGCCGGTGGATTTGATGAGTTGTAGATAGTCCTTTTTGAAATCCAAAGTGAATTCTTTGAATTATGCTATTGTCTTCGTAGAGATTACTAATTCTGGCAAAGAGCATCTTTTAAAAAAAAATTACCCATACAGCTCAGTAGACTGATGGGCCTATAATTGGCAGGATTTGAACTATCTTCACCCGACTTCGGAATCACAACTATCTTGATTTGTTTCCATGCTTCAGGAAAGTATCCTAGCTTGAAATAGCCGTTTAAAATTTGAACCATTACGATAATTCCTTTTCTCGGTAGGTTTTTTAGCCTTTTGTAGTTTATTAAATCCGGGCCCGCTGATTTGTTGCCTAGTAAAGGATCTCGTCTTTCGACGCCTTGCGTTCTTAATGAGCTGCTGCGTCTCGTCGCGTGTTTTCCTCCGCAGCGCCAGCGACTAACACCGCATGTATGTGAGTGTGTGCATGTGTGGCTTGAAACAATCTATACGAGGGTGTTACTGCGGTGGGCGGAATCTAATATGTTGCTTACCTGCCGGCAAACCGAGCCGAACAGCCGAGGCTAGCTCGGGCTGGTAGATTTTTATTCCCTGCCCAGGATCCCAGTAGTTGTGCCGACTAAAATTACCAAGTGGAATTGGTCGGGTGGGGTGCACGCCCGTCGTTTGATTAACATTACAACACCGCTACCGCCACCTGCCACCAACAACCGAGCTGAGATTTCCTGCTTCATGATTCGTGATTATTAAACGGATTCCCACCTTGAGAAATGCACATACACACACAAGTACACACAGAAACACCCACGGTGACATCGCGGATACAGCGAAAGTCGTCGTCCTGCGTTTGGACTTTTTTTTTTGTTTGGTTGTTTTTGCTATATTTCCTCTCTTTCTTCTCGTTCTTATTTGGCGACTTCTGGCGCGAAGGAAACCGTTTCTTGGCCTTGGCCCACACACACACAAACGGACAGACAGACAGACAGACAGAGGCCAGCGCCCTGTCAACCCGGTCTGCCCGGATGCTTGGCAGAAAGGGGGTACTTCCACTTCCACTCATCTGCTGGAAGCTACTCTCTCTCTCTCTCTGTTGGCTGTGGAATTGCTTTTAGCTGTTTTACTTGTCGAACAAAACGCCATCCAGTGCGGCGCGCGTGTCGATACCGCCCCGAAACACATGTTACCCCCTTGTCCTCCGCCCCCCCCCCCCCCCCCCACCAAACCCCAAATTTCCGACAACACATTCGCTGATGAAGCCATCCACTTCCCATCTCACACTGGGCCGTCTGTGGCGCGATGTGGGAGTATGCAATGAGTTTCCTCGCTCGAAAAGATTATCGTTTTACCATCGCACAGACACATCCACGCACGTGAACATTCGTGCACACAAGGTGGTAAGGTGAGTGCGAGGTAGGGGAGAGAAGTCGGGAAAAACAAATTTGGTGAGAACAAATTGTAATTCGCAAACTGCTACACGTCGCCGCGAAGGTTTTCCATTCCTCCTCCTCGGTAAGGCACGGGCAACTGCAATCCCTTTCAGCGGTGATGCAAATATACCCCCCCCCCCCCCCTTCCCCATGTTTCGCTCCTTTGCATACCGCGGTTGATACGCTTAAGCACTACACTAAAAACCGAACGAAAACAGTAAATCATTTGCGTGGCGTGGGCGCCAGTTCGTGTGTGAACGGTTCGAATTAATTCACTACCACCCCTACACCCTACATCAAAAAGGATGGCAGATGGAGTCCATCATCGTCGTCGTCGTCGTCGTAGAAGTCGTCATCATCCTTCTCCTCTGTCTCGTCCAATGCTGCGCAGCAAACACTTCAGCGTCATCAGCGTTAGCACGCGTTAAACGGCCAATGCACGCGCAATTTTATATATCAATCTTTTTGATGCAAGACCTGCGTTGAATTGATGTCTTATTTTTTTATTGCTCTCCTGCGGGCAACATTCGCATAGTCAACAATGTTCTATCAATCACAGCCACAGACGCATCAATGTTAGCCGTCAATCCATGTGAAATTTTCAACACATAGGCAAACGTTGTGGTACGGACAAAATTTGAAAAGGAATTGATTGGAAAAGTAACTCTATAAAATTTGGCCAAAATCTTTTATCAGTTCCTAGCAATCAGCTGAATTTTCCCACCACACGATGAAAAACATATGACAATGCTAACTGACAGATTGGCGTCTTTGTCAGTGTAGCCCACAGACGACGTCAATATTCAGCCTAATCAATACCGGGTGTACCATAAAAAAATGAGAAAATTCTTTATCGAAGCTTAAAGCCATTTTTGAAGTTTTTCTACGGTTTTAAAATAACTAAATTGGCTCTATATTTCATTTTTTTTATCAAAAACAAACAAAATTACTGGATTTGTCGGCCTGGTTTCTCAATTTCAATCAATTTCTCAAGGCGGTTACGAATTCGAGAACACCTTCGGTAAAATAGGTGTCTAACATAGAAGACCACGGTTTGGTGATAAACGATTTCAGCGAGCCAACCGTGTATGGTGTAACGATTCACAGGTCTTAGCTCGAACAAACGTCCATATTGAATAGCCCAACCGAATGAATTCAGGACCGCATGGAGGGCATACATCTTTCGACCAAAACTGCATGTTCTCCTTCAACCATGTTTGAGTCCGTTTAGACGCATGGCAGGGACCTTCATCTTGCTGAAACTCAACATTTTCTGGAGTGTCGAAGTTTGCTTTAAAAAATTAATATACACATCAATTTTCATTTTAATATTAGCGACAACTGCCATTAGAGACAACTGCTCCAAACATCAATATTCCACCGGGGTACTCGAAAGGGAACTTTAACTTTATGTTCTTTGGAACATTCTTAGTATTTAGGGGCGATATAAGCCTATTCATGCAGGAAATCCTTGCTGTATCACTCGTGAAAAGATTCTCATCAAAGCACACAACACCCTGTTTCTTCGTCTTCAAAACTGACAACAAATGCATCGATCGTTCATATGTTTATCCTTTCAACTGTTAAACCCGCTTCACCCTAGCTCTAGAGGTTGCTTTTTGGCCAACCGATGCATGGACGATCTCGAGCTTTTCGCCTCTTTTGCAAGCTTTCGTATGGATCGCACTGAATTTCGCTATCGTTTGCTCTGACCGATCTTATCACTTTTTCAGTGCGCTCAGATCGTTACCGGCCACTACCATGTTTCCTAGGCCTTGGCCCTTCATGAATAGAACGATTAATCCTGTAAACAATGCCAAGATTACATCCGAGAATCGCTGTTATTTCTATGAGATTTTACTTGCGCGCGAAGCAAACACTGTCACCTTTGAGGACATTTTTCCGAACACACATCTTTTTCATGACTATTTTGTATACATCATTTGATAGATATAAGTCACACAAATGCACCAATACCCCATAATGCCATACTGGTGTTGAAAAACAATTCAAAACAGAGCGATGAAAACATTCGCATTGTTTTATGGTACACCCTGTATGTTTTAAGCTTGCTGAAAATCTTCATTTTTTTTAACAAGAGCATCAATGTAGCCCACACACGATAAATATATTGGCGTCAATCAACTTGCATCCAAGCATTGACAAATAAAATTGCGCGTGTATGGGCCGCTTTAGAATGGTGGTGAGGGAGAAGAAGGAGACACCGAGGGCACAAAATGTGAAACGCATTCGCTCTCTCTCTCTTTCTCTCTCTCTCTCTCTCTCTCTCTCTCTCTACCCCCTCCCACCCCACTGTAGACACAGGGACTCAGGGTGGTTATGATGCTGGGTGCAACATCATTAAAAGTCACTTTTGGCGCAAACATCCTTCCCTTCACTGTCGGCAGGGTTTCCCACTTCCCACGCCCACGCGTAGTTTTTTTTCTTCACATTATATTTCCTTTCACCCTCACTCGCCATGACACACACATACGAACAGAGAACATGTCAGCATCGTTTGCTGTGGTGAAAAAAAAAGGAAAAAGCGAAAACACATGGATGCAGCCTGTGCCTTCTAGTGCTCGAGAGCTCGAGTGTGAAATCGACTAAACCCGCAGTGGCATCCAGTCAGAGCGAAGGACGAGAGCGTGAGAGAGAGAGAGAGAGAGAGAGAGGGGTGACGAAGGGGAAGGGGTTGTTTTCTTATGTGATTTCTTCCTCTACCCCCCCTAAAACCCGCTGAGGCTGTGCTAAGACGCGCGAGTGCCACAAAGTAATCCCGGCAGCATTAAGGGAAGGAGAAAGTCAACAGTTAACGGTTCGGGCCATCGGAAGCGATCATCCCAGCATCCGATGCTTCGAACAAAAAGAAGAAAACGAAGAAGCAGAGGATCATCAGGATTACTACCTCTCATCTCATCTGTGTAGCACTCACCGCCTCTCTCTCTCTCTCTCTCTCTCTCTCTCTCTTTCTCTTTCTCTCTCTCTCTCTTTTTCTAGAGCAATCCATACACTTCAGCTAACGAGCACGATTTTTCTGGAATTCCGAGAATCAAGTACTCCGGTTGGCCATGGTCCATGGGTTTTCCATCTGGCGGGGAATGGAGATTGAAAAGCTGAAAATTCCAAAAACTGGAAAACAAAACCAAAACAAAAGCAATGGGAAGGAAGGAAGTACAGAAATACGCTGGAAATGCGCACAGAAAATCCTGAAACCTGTCACACACTGTCGTCTGGTCTGGTTTGGTGTTCAGCAAGGATGAGGACTGGTGACACCATTCTCCATCTGTCGGACATGGCCTGGTACGGCCCGGTCTGGCCTGGTCTCGCGAACGAATGCCACCACATCCGGCACCACGGTGAGAGCGCGTGTAAAACGGTTGATTGTTTTGTATGCCTACATGCGTGTGCCTGTGTGTGTGCGCGTATGTGCAGAGGGGTTGGGAAAATCCGACCGTTTTCCACGCACAGCACCAACAAAGACCATTTGTGGTCTTCCACTCCGCCGGTAACATGGAAAAAAATACAAAAAGCCATCCCGTCGCTCCCGTCCTCCCTCCCCCCCCACCCACAACTTCCCCAATCCTCCTCCAAAAACCATCCCAGCATGCTGCTGACTTTTCACACCTTATTATCGCTAAGCTGTCGTTAAACCGTTGCGGGCGGGAGGGTTGGGGGGGGGGGGAGGTGTGGGTGGTTGATCTGAGCCCTCGCTCCACTGAGTGGCTGAGCTTGAGTGAGCCGTTAGATGCCAGGGGATGAATACGAAAACGGGGAGGAAGAAGAAGAAGAAGAGAAAAAAAAAACAAAACGAAACGAAAAGCAACCAACGGACGAGTATCACCATCATCATGCTCATCGGCCCGGGCGCATCGTTTACGTGCCTCCGGAGTGTCCCCTTTTTCGGCCATTTAGATCAACCCCCGGCCGGTCGGCTGGCCGGCCCTCCCCACCACCACCCAAAAAGGATGGCGCGAAAAGGTCGTGTGTGGTGGTGGGCGGTGCTGAGCTATGCATTTGTAAGCAGCAGCAACAGCAAACGGCAATGGTTAGAGCGCGACTTTGGAAGTGGATATCCATGACGCGTTTGGTTACTTTGGCTTCCCCCCGGGGGTGGGGGTAGCAAGGGGGGTGTAACGAGGGAAAAAAAAACACGGGAACGTTTGCAGGATGCGCACGGTGCTTGCAGTGCAGGAGCGTGACGTTCGGCCAATCGCCAATCATATGATGGGAGGTGCGGCACTGATGACCAGAAGGACCCCAGAACCAGAGGACCAGAACCATCCCCGAAATTCCCCACTCCCAGGTAATCCAGGGACCAAAATACCAGGGGCGACATCAGTGGATGATTGATGTTGACGCGTTGGATGGCTCGGATGGTACGTTTGCTATTAGCAGTTAGCTCATTAGCATAAGCTGGTGAGCCATTCGGAACCTTTTTTGGGTGGATCACTGGCGGTGGAAAACTGTGTGGAGCAGCTGGCAGAGACGGACTCTTAGTGGACCGTGGAGTGTGGAGGAGTTTAAAGAGTCAATCGTTGGGTCGCTCTTTTGTGAAGCAGCAGCAACACATTTATTAATGCGCTAATGCGCGTGATTTTTCCTTCCCTTCCCTTCCTACTGCGCTACTACCACTCTAATACTGCCACTACTACTTCATTATACGGTACTACGTCTGTACAGTCGGCCTACTGCTACTGTTGCTTCTGCGTCTGCTGCTGCATTGCTCTGCTGGCAACCCAACCAAAACACGTAATTAATGATGGCACCATTGGCACCCCATCGCGTCCCTCAGCCGGCCTGTGATTGTGACACAATGTGACCATCATTATCAGCACACCCCCTGGGCACCCCGCTCATGATTGGCACTGGGCTGCCAGTCCGAATGCGGTGATTCTTGCGTCGTCGTCGTCGTCGTCGTCATCTTTGCCGGAAGTGCGTGCTGTCGCACGCACCAACACCACAGCCCTTGCGCTTGCTTGACACCCAACAGGGCTGGAGTGAAGTGTAAATGGTCGCTGGCGCGCGCTCTCTCGTGTGCCCCAGACATAATCTTCCTCTCACTCAGCCCCCCGCCCCGGGATCTCCCGGGATCCGGCCACTCCATCCCGGGCTTAAATCCATCGTTCTCCTCCCCTCCCCGCTTACTCCGTGGCCACACCAGTACACCAGCAGCAGCAGCAGCAGCAGGAGCAGGAATAAAAGGAAGGGATGGAAACTTTAATTAGCATGAAATTAAAAAGTTGCCACCCCCGGGTTCTCGGTGAAAGCCAGGGTGAAAGTGGGAATCACAACAGACCCGGTGGGAAGGGGGAGGAGGGGAGGGGTGTAACAGGGAATTCGTGGCGACCAAAAAACCGGGCGACTTTCGGGTGCGTCGTTCGTCGTCGGATTTACGCGCGCGCTAATGTGTAGGGGCGCGGAGTTTTTTTGCCGGGGGAACAGGGGATCCGGAGTGGGAGTGGGGACTGTTTTCAGCTGTTCAGCCCCCAAAAAACCCGTTGTTCTCGTTGCTCCTCTCGAGGCTCCTCTCACTCACAGCATCCAGCCACCGCGCACCACCACCACCACGGCTGGCTGGCTGGCTGGAGGAAGTTTTCCGGAATCTGCGGGAAAATCGATAAACCCCCGTGGCCCACCCGGGTGGTGGTGGTGGTGGTGTGGTGTGTGGTGGAGCTACTACTTTGTTTTATATTAGTGTGACGCTGCGGCCTTGCCAGCGTGTTACGCCGGTATGTGTGTGTGTCCGTGTGCGTGTTTGTGCGAACTCACTAGGGTGGCTGACCTTGAGGCGGCGCGTCATCGGCCCCGGCCGCTCGAGGAACTGGTGAGGGCAGTTTGACGACGAACGAAGTTTTCCGGAAAGTGGGTCAATTTTAAAAGAAAATTACGCTAAGTTTTCGGAGGTGGAGGGGGTGGGGGGGGGGGGGTGGCTAACGGGGAGGCTAGTGGCAGCAGGTGGAAGCGCAAGCGCTACGCGCCAGTTTCACTTCGCGCGGTGCTGCTGCTGCTGCTGCTGAGTGTCCCCGCGCCATCATTCTCGTTCATCTGGAACGCTGGAAGCATCGAGCATCACATTAAAGGGTTCCATGATGAGAGGATGATGGGGTTGGTGGGGGTGAAGTGGAAGAATTAGTGGATATGATGTGTCAGGATAATCGAGTGATCCCGAACCAACAGTACATGTCTATTTGCGGTTTCTGTAGATGCACCGGCCATGGCATGCAATGTAATAGGTGTCAATTAAGGGATGCAATAGGGCTCACTCAGGAGAGTGGGGGGGGGGGGGGGGGGGGGTTTGCATCGTTCAATCGCCCCGCCGTCTGCCTGGCCTCTGGCTCCTCGACCACGTAAATTGTGTTGCTGCGTGTTAGTAGGGGGTAGCGGGGATTGGGGGTTGGGGGTTGAAACAGAATAACAACCAAAAAAAAACGAACTAACCAAATAGAAAGAAAAGAAAAAAAAACAGCCTGCACCAGACGCCGATGGCCGGGAGTGGAGGGGTGATGGTAAGGTGGGTGGGGGGTGACGGTTGGAAGAAACGCCTCCGAGCTACCGAGGTGATTTACTACCGTGCACCGTGGAGCAATCTGTTGCGAAAAATGCTTTTAATAACTCGCCCGCAGGCCGCTCGCAGCTCGCAGCTCGGCCATAAAACGCCAACGTGAACATTGGCCACGTGGAGGTGGGAGGAGTGGGGTGGTAGCAGGGAAAAGCGTGGGCGGAAAATTATTGAGCGGAAGTGTGTAAATTTATTGCCTACCGGCTGGTCTGCATTGGTCCACCCCCCCCCCCCCCCCCTCTCCACCCACCCCCCTTCATTACGCCTCGTGAAGCACGTGTGATCCACTGTAGAAATGTGTAGTCCTTCCCGGGGAGAGAGATGCGGGGGTGGGGGGGTGGGGGGGTCGGAAAATGAAGGGCCGGGAAAGCAGCGGAAACCGGGAAAACAAAAAAAAAGAAGGTGGAAACAGAAGCGCCCCGCGAGCAGGCATATATGCTAAACGCTTCCGTCGCGTCACCACTGATGCCGAGCTCGCCATCATCGGGACCTATCGGGAAATCGTTAAAACCAAACCACACCCTCCACCGCGGGCCACCGACCGGGCTACCCCGGAGTTGATGCCGAGGTGATGGGTGTGTTTTTTTGTTTTTTTTTTTGGGATAAAATAGGTAAGGCCGCCTGTTGTTGTTGCTGTTCGCCTACTCTCGGGTGGCTGAAGGTGGAAATGAAAATGTGAAGAACACCCCCCCCCCCCCCCCCCACCACCTGCGATTGCCGAAAAAAGCAGAAAAGAAATGGGATTTACTTATCGGGGAGGAGAAAATCTGTGCGCCACGAGTGCGTGAATAAAAACATCAGGAACATCCGCGCGCGAGCGAGTGAGCGAGCGAGCTCTCGCGCCATGCCGGTGGCCCCAAGATGTTGCACTCATTCTGACTTCCTGCCACATCGCTCCGGGCAGGTCGGCCTAATTTATGGGACGGGAAAATATGAAACAAATAACTCCTGGCGTGTGCGCGCCCGCCCGGGCTCACACCCGAAAGATCTAATGGAAATTTATGAGTTTCACTTATGCTTCTCGCCACCCCGTGAGGGTGGTTTTTGGGGAGCATTGGGAAGCGGAATACTAGGGCTCGGAAGTGAGTGAACGTAGCTGCTGCTGCTGCTGCTGCTGCTGTGGTGGAGCTTGTCGAATGTCGACAACGTGACAATCCGGCAGGAGAGAGAGAGAGAGAGAGAGAGAGAGAGAGAGAAAGGGATGTCCTGGACTAGGGAGGAAGAAAGGGTGCTGCGGGGTGCGTACTTAAGGTTGCACCACGATGCACCACCGACGATGACCAGCGATACATCCCCCCTGCCAAACCTCCATCCCCATCCATTGAATGAAGCCCAACGATGTGCATTGCCTCACGTGTGCGAGTTCGATGATAGCCTGTGCTGCTGCTGCTGCTGCTGCTGAGAATGTTTATGCTGATGATAAAGATGATGAAAGGTAATCACTTCGGGGGGTTGTTACGACGGGGGTGGGAGGAGTGCCTCCCCTCGAGGACAACCGGCGGGCAAGGGATGCGATGCGGCGCATTGTTTGTTTTGAGGGGGTTTGTGTGTTTGATAGTTCGTCAGTAACCGGGCCCACAAAGCCATAAAATCCCAATCCATCCCGGCACCATTTTATAGTTTTACGACGATTACGACGATGGCACGCCCGACCTGTTGGCATCACGTTCGCCACAGCAGCAGCAGCAGCAGCAGCAGCAGCACCAGTTGTTGACAGGAACGTAGTAGTGAAGTATTACTCTCTCTCTCTCTCTCTCTCCTCGTGCGGTTTGTTTGTTTGGTTGAGATGCGTCAGTATATCCACAATGGCTGTGGTCTCGTTACATTAAACTATACTGAGGAAGTTGTAAAAGGAGGGCCAAGGCCGCATGATATGTGTCGTAAGAGGCAACACTCCAATCTCACCCTCCCCATCGCCGCCCGCGGGGTGGTGCAATTGAATAACGATTACGAGCAAGTGGCCCCGGTGCGTGAGGTTTCGAGTGGCCGAACGGACAACCGTGGTGCACCACACGCACCGACTAATTGGTTTCTAATCGTAGCACTACCATCTCAGGTGCGTGTGGGTGTGTTTGCCACGCCCTGGGCATCCCTTCACCCTCACACTACTGTACTACTGTACTGAACCTGTTGACGTCCTCGCAGAGAGTTGCGCAACAGGGCATGTGATTGCGATAGTGGACACGAGGTGCGTACGACAAGGTTGTGTGCGTGCGTAGTGAAGTTTGATGGTATCGCGTTTTTGTGCCAGGTGTGCGTGGAGTGAAGCGAACCGAACGAAGGCATTCAGTAGGAGTGACGTGTTGGCCCAGGGGGTGGAGGAACTCCTAATCGCACTGGCTGATTGCCACACACAGTTCAATCGAGACTGAGACCGAGACGGAGAGTCGCGGCGCTGTTAGCGGTTAATTCATCCCTTCGGAATCATAAACCAATCTCTCCATCGCACAATCACTGATGTGTGTGCGTGCTACCGGTCTAAAGTGCCCCAAGTGGCTGCACTCGCGAAGTCACAAAAATCGTCGCTCGTCCTCCCCCTCCCCCAGCTCCCAACTATCCTTCTGGGAGGTCCCCACGGCCGCACGATCGAACGGAAGAGGAAGAAGAGGTAGTAGAAAAATAAGTACAATAAAAAGGAAAGAGAGAGAGAGCGAGAGAGAGGGGGGGGGGAGAGAAAATGGGAAGAATTGGTTGACTGATCCTGAATGTCTGAACGGAAGCGAATCCGACCAACACCTACCGAGAGGGGGGCCCAAGACACTGTTTTAAGGACAATAGCGACGCGATTGAGCCAGAGTCCACAAGCACAACCGTTCCTCCACCACCACCATCCTCTTCGCCATTACCGTCGATAACGGGATCGAATGAGTCCCACGGGAGCGCTCGCTCCTGATGCTGCTGCTGCTGCTGCTGCTGTTCGCATAACTGTTACCGACCGTGACCGTCTCTCGGCCGCTGCCCTCTTGGGATCGCTCCCCCCCCCCTTCTCTCCCCCCAAAGCACAAGCACAGAGGATGACCAAAGCACACCCAGCACGGAGAAAAAGAGATGGAGAGAAATGAAGGGACAAAAAAGAAAAGCCGAAAAACACCCGAGTCGAGTCAAGCCCGGTCCAGTCCAGAGCATCCCGCGCGGCTTTTCGCGGCCCAAGCCCTAGCAGCGCCAAACTACCGCCACCATCGCCACGGATTCGCCAGCATAATTATCGTTGGTTGCGTCGTCGGTGGCGAGTTCATAAAATATACACCGAGAGCAACGCTGGCCCGAACTAGCCGAGCCCGGCCCTGCTGGAGTGTACTGCCCCTTGGGACCTACTAAGAAAGGAAAACGCCAATTGAGCCGGAAAATGGGAAAATGGAGGTTTTTCGGGACAGTGCGAGCGGAGAAGCGTGCGCGGTTGCTGGTCGCGCTCATCGCGAGATGATTCATAATATGCGTGCCGCTGCTCGCAGTGTTTTTGGGTGTCGCGCCCAATAAAACAACTAGAGACCAGCAGCGGCAGCAGTGGCAGCAGCAGCAGCAGCACCATCCCTTAGCCTAAGGGTAGTTATAGCGGCGTTCGCGATGCGACGTCACAATGTGCCAAATGCGGCAGGAGGGTGACGATGTCTTAGCACCTCATGAACATTACGCACAAATGGTTGGATAAACTTTATTGCCACAAATGCCACCCTCTCTCGCTGTCTTTCTATGAGCCGAATATAGGGGGGTGTGGGTGGCTGGGCGACTTCTGACAGGACTGGAACCAGTGTTCCAGAATTACAGGCCCGGCGGAAATTTGGTTTTTTTCGTACTCGTGATTTTCTCTCTCTCTCTCTCTCTCTTTTAGCTTAGCTTCCCAGTGGTGGAATCTCGCGTCTCCCCGCGCACCGGGCATCAATGTCTTTAAAATGAGTACAGAGGGCAAGGACACCGTACAGGACATGGAAGCGGCGGCCCGGTTCACCACCGCTAGAACACACCTGCTCCACGCGGTTGAAAACGAATAACGTTAAAAAGAAGAGCCAAAACTTGAATGGTGATGGAAAATAAACTATGACAACTAATTGAGTTCTGTAAATTACATGTGGAAAAGGAGTTTATCAGTTTAATCGAGAAAAAATGCTGCGTCATTTCGAGCAGCATTCCAACAAGGCGATCGAAAACATGTTTGAGCACAGATTTTTCAACACTTTCTGAGGTTCGCACTCTTTGGTATCACATTGATACTCAGCCGCACAGCCTTTTCGACTAAATGATCGCCTCGAGCCCTTGCCTGCTGCTCCGAGATCCATGTCTGGGAGTTCCGCTTTCTGACATGTTTGCCCATGTCCGCTAGGTACTTCTTAACTGTTTAGCCAGCAGCACCGACCTCACGGCCGATCCCACGCACACGTATAGCCTTAAAACTGATTTTTGGTCGATCAAAACACATTTTTTTAAATAGAAAACCAAAAGATAAATTAATCTATGTATTTTTTCTTGCTAGCCATACGTTTTACCTATCTTATGGCCAATTTGTGGATACCACGCCAAAAGAATTCTTCATTTAGCGAGGCAAACCTCCCGTCATGTCATTTTCTGATATCTTCATGCAAATCGAAGCGCTGCTCGGCCAGCGCGTGACCGATCGTCGAAAAGTGGTGATATTTGGAATAGTCCAGGTCCAGTTAATTAGCGGGGGAAGGTAGACCTGCCCAGTTTATTGAATTCAAATAATTATGGACCATTTTTGATGAGTTGTTTGTCGTGCAGGAATATCAACCTATCATGTCTTTGATCATAAATCAGCCTTGTTTCACGCAAAGCACGTTATATTTCGATTATTTGCTGGAGCCCTAACAGTTTCACAAGACTACGACACCTCATAACAGACGAAACTCATCTGATCGCACCAAGTACACAGCATTGCCTTGCGTTCAAAGCGATTTGGTCTTTCGGTAAAAGATGATGGTTGGCCAGGATCTATTAACGATTTTTTTTTCGTTCTAGACGCTAAAAATGTAGCCACTTTTCATCGAAAGGTACCACAAGAATCCGGAACGACTTGCTTTTTTGTCTAACAAGCAAAAATTCGTATGTGTTTCGGCATCGCTCCATCTGCATATCGTTCAATTCATGGGGTGCCCATTTTCCAGCTGTTTGAACCTTTGCATGGCTCTTAAGCGTATGGAAATGGCTAGATAAGTAATTCCTAAGTACTGGGCAAGTATTTTTTATGATTACGTATGATTCTCATTCAAAAGAACCTGCAATTCATGGTCCTAATCTTTTTTGGGTGGATTTTCACGCTTCTTGTAACTCAAATCTAAATGGTCATCTTTGAACCGATTTAACAAATCTTTGCTAGCGGTTTCTAATACCACATTGTCACCAGAGGCCTCAATAAGCTTTTTATGTGATTCAACCGACGATTTTTTGTACTTAAAAGACAAAAATGGAGCTCCCCGCGAATTTTTCAGGCACAAAACTAGACATGATTAAGCAATAAAAAAGATATGTTGTTGTATGGTATCACTTATCATGTGGACTAATTTAAGTAAATAGGTGTCGAATAAACACAAACACGGTATGGCGTGTCGATCAAAGCTCAATTTGGTCTGAAAGCCCATCTATAAGCAAACAGCAGTTTTAAGGTTATACACCTGGTACCAAATACAATCCTTCTACCGCCTCCCAGATAAAGCATTTAAATCCTAAAAATTATGCATTTTTTTAGAGATGTTAATATTGGGTTTTCCCCAGTTTTCCTATTCAAAACATAGCCAGAGCGCTTGCATGCGTGCACGAGAACGTTGAACGTTTTGATCGAGCGCGAGCGCGCGCCTTTTTCGGGTCCTAGCATATTCGGGACCAGCTGCGGTCGTCCTGAAGTCACCTGATTGGGAGGTTTCCACAGGGGGGTCTCTGCCTTTGGTTTTGGGTTCTTCCTTTGTTCCGTCGTCGCCAACGTTGTTGCTGTCTTTTTGGCGTTCCGCTGTCACTTTCCCCATTTACCAACCGCCCAGGAACCACAACGAAAACCCGCGTTCCTAGTTCGGTATGCGCCTTTGCTGCTTGCTGCGGTAAAGGTGTTAGACAGGCCTCCGGGCAAACTCGCCCCTCCCGTCTTTGGGTTCGGGGGAGGGGGTGCTGGGTGTAGGGGTGGCGGTTTTTGGGAAGCAATTATTTTTATCGTCTGATATAAATTACATATTTCCACCCCTTTCCCACCCACCCATCAACCAAACCTTTTGCAGGCCCCCGTTTTGTTACCCTTTTTTTTTGTTTTTTACCGGGCGCCCGGTTCCGGATGCGCGAATCGCGACTCCTAAAGGACACACCAAAGAGTGCGTGCCGTAAGTCGTCGTCATCGTTTGAGGTTTTCGGGGGGGGGGGGGGGCTGGCCACGTATTGATGAAACTTCCAGCGATCCATGAAGCACCCCGTAACACCCACCGCCCACCGGAGCCTCATCCCTCCCCCCCTACGGGGAAGGTGAGATGCGCGCGAAGCAGTCGCAGGCGGAGCAGCGATTCATTGATGATTTATTGATGATCTCCGGTAATGACGATCATTATTTTAATAATAGATATAATTTGCCGATTTAATGGCCTACCCACCGTCCCTCACACAACTCCAACCCAACTCCAAACTCCTGCGCGCCATTGTCTGTGGTTTTTGCGGCGGCCATTTGGGGGCGCGCGCGAACTGATGCCCACGAACCGATGATGATAATGAGCCCGATGATAGTGGTTTTGCTGCGGACGGTGTTGTGTCACGAATCCTTTCCTCCGTTGGGGATGAGGGGTGGGGAGGGGTGGGCGGTTTAGGGGGTTGCATGATTTTTTTTTCTGTTGTTGAGCGCGAAACATCCGCGGAACATGCAAACGCGTGCAGCAGCAGGTGTGCGGACTCCCCCGGGGGGAGGCACAACAACAAGGCGACCATCACCAACCCTTTCATCATGCCCCCGTCCCGCCTTCCCCATCGGAGTTCATTTTCACTGATTTCACCCAGACACGGAATGGAACGGTATTTTCGATTACTTGACATTAAGACATTTAAGCTTTGCTCTTCGGGCAAACTACACCCTCAACCACCACCACCCCGCCACCCTTCGAGAAGGAACAAGTGGCAGTGGCGTGGCGAGGGGGATGGTTCCAGTGAGCTGTGCTACGTGCATGAGCAGCAGCAGCAGCAGCAGCAGCATTTTGAGCAGTTCTAGGTGACTCCCTTTTCGTTGGTGCAACGCCCTGCCGATTAGCCCATCCCAGCCCAGGTCCGGTCACCCACACACCGGTGCGCACGCACTGTCACAGATGGGCACCGATGGGTGTTTTGCTGGCAATATTTGTGATAAATGACTAAGTCATTAGATAAATTACCAGTGCGGTGTGCGGTGGGAGGAAAAAGGCGTCAAAAGGGGATACTGCGTGCGACCGTCTGCGGTGCAAAATGGCGCCACAAGATACACACTATACCTTCCACGCATACGCATACAGCCGTGTCCAGACCATTAATGACGATCCTATTAGAGTAATTAAAATACCATCCACCCGGTCCACGGAACCACCACTCCACTTCGCTCACCAGCAACAGCAAAAGAAAACCGTTTTGCGAACCCCGTCGTCGCCCGGTGAGAAGGGGGCCGGCAAGATGAGTTGTTGCGCTTGGTCCCCCCCCCCCCCCCCCGGCATACCAAGACGACGACGGCAACCAAGACGGCGACAACCAAGACGACGTAATCGGACCTAATTTCCTGGCGTTACCCCTGGCGACAACAGGCGGACAGTGCTGCTGCTGCTGCTGCTGCTGCTGCTCTAATCGCCGGTAATCGGAGCGTTTCGATATCCTTTTGTGCCGCCGGAGAGGGGAGCGATGGTCCAACATCAAAAGGACCAACTCGCTGTTCGCCTTCTTCGTCGGTGCTGCTCCGGAGCTGGTGTCATTCTAGTATGGTCAGTATGGCCGCCACTGTCACCACCACCGCCCGGGTTAGGGTAAGATGATCGGCATTCTGTTACGGCAAGTGGTGTTGTTATTGCTGCACGGAGCAACCCTCAACCCACTTCGAGGACGATCCATTTTTGGGGTGGTGGTGTTAATCCGTCTCATCCTTCACCCCTCGCAACTCGCAACTCGCAACTAAAACAAAAGCAAATCTCCGTAAGTACATACACCCCCATACTCTCTCTCTCTCTCTCTCTCTCACTCGTTTCCTCACACACATACACAGGCACTTCAATAAAGAAGCGCTCCAGAATCCACTGCCGGATCGACGAGCGCCACTGTAAAGCCATTAACCTTCGCGTGTAAAAGCGTGTCTTGTGCGCACTGTTTGTCTTTGCTGCTTAGCGGGACCGGTGAAAATGAAAATCAAGAAAAAGAAGAAGATAAAGATGAAGTACACACCCCACACACACACATGACCAAAACCTTCGAGCTTCGAGAGCTCGCGATCGCTCGAGAGAGAGAGAGAGAGAGAAAGGGCAAAAAAAAACGTTCCCAAAAAAACATTCTAAATTAGAATACCAAATCCACACACACAGCGTTGAATTTTGAGCCACCGGAGCTACCTTTCTACTTACAGGCTGCTCCACGCGTCATGCAGCATCCTTTCTCTGCGATTGCTTCCGGTACCCGATGGTGATGGTGGTGGTGATGGTGGTGGTGGAAGTGGTGACGGAAAGCATTAACCATTTGGTGAATGTCCCCGCGACAGACTCGAGACTTGCGAGCAGATGAAACGTGTCCTGGAATGCGTTCCGTTCCGTTTTATTTTGTTTTCTTTTTCTACTTTTAGGCTTTGGCTTTCCTTCCTTCCTTCCTGCTGCTACTGCTGCTGCTGTTTCGTTTTCAAAGAGCTACGACAGTGGATGGGGTGTGTGTTTAAGGGGTAGGGGGCAAGGCACGCACGCACGCACGTACTACTAGTAACCGGGCGTGCGCTGGCGATGATGATGACGATGGCGACTGCCGACTGCCGACTGCCGACTGCTATAAATCCTTCAAAATTAAGCAATCGCATAATGATATGCTAATTCCCTATGTGTGTGCAGAGGGAAAAGGTGGGAACACTTTCATCCGGCCGCAGCCGCGTTTCCCACCTCTCGAGTTCGCAAAATTAGCAAGTTGCCAGCATCAACAGCAGCAGTTCGTCACCGAAAAAGAAAAGGGAGATTGGGGATGGATCTGTTGCATGAAATTGGGTGAGTGGGCGGGTGCACGCACGTGCAAAGTGTGGAAGCGCGAAAAACGGATTTACCACCGGCTGATTGGTGGCCCAAGGGGACCCGGGGGAAAGAGCGGGAGGGGAAGTGAAGGAAAAATAAAAGCAGAAAACAAAAAAAAAAAAACAAGACACACGCATACACAGATTAAGCTAAGCAGAAGTTACGAAGCCACGAGGCCCATATTGAATAAACATTTCGCTAGCCAGCATCATCATCATCATCATCATCATCAGCAGCGGCCCCAGCAGGCAAGATGTAAATTCGAGCAGCCGGAAAGCTGAGTTCGGTAAATGATTCCCGTTTTGCAGCCAATCGCAATTCAACGCACCCCCCGCCCCCCCCCCCCCTCCTTTACTCCCTCATCGTTTACACCCCTGCAACTTCCACTAAAAGCACCCCCCGCCCCCAGCAGCCGCCTGATGAGTGTCAGGTGGTTGAAGGTGACGACAAATGGTTATGGGCTACTCTCTTTCACAGCCAAGTGAGGGTGGGGGTGTATAAAACAAAAAAAGGCCAACCGACGACGAGAAGGAAGTGGATTAAGGACTCACCGGTATCGGGGGGTTCTACGGTGGTGGTTTCTTTTCTCTTCTTCTTCTTTTTTTTTGCTTTCTTCCAACGCTGAGTGTGTGTCACACTTAGAGCACCCGCGCACTTCCACTTCATCCCCCCACACCGCGCTCTGCTAACTGCTTCCTTCCTCGTTCGCTCGCTCGCTCGCTCGCTCGCGATCCTTTAGAATGCTTTTTACGTGGCACCGCGGCAGCACAAACGCGCGATTCCATTTGAAAGTAGTGCCAACCTGGTGCCGCTGCGCCCTCGCTGCGAGAGGGGGTAAGAGACGAGGGCCGGGGACTCGACAAGTGATGACAAACCATAAAGATGTGTTATTTATGCCGGCTAGAAGCGATCCGGTACTGCGCCGGTACTGCACCTGGTGACAATGGCAGCGCTTGCTGCTGCTGCTCCCGATGATGATGATGATCATGATGATGATGATTGGAGCACCCTGGGTCGACTGGCGCACACGGAGACGAGGCATCTTACGCTTTCATCTTGCGCGAATTGAAAGCGCGTCTATGGCAAGGCATTAGCGGACGCTTCAGAGAGAGAGAGCGAGAGAGAGAGAGAGAGGGAGAGAGACACTTCTTTCCCTCTGGGCTCAGGAATGGGACCGTAGCACTGCTGCTGTGGTGGTGGTTTGTGGCTTTGCATTCCGTATGTACGTTGGTGGACGTCCGTCGGTCCGTTCGTCGAGCTCGTTTTGTGGTCATCCTGTGACATCCAGGGGTCCAGGGGTTGGGACGGAGTTGGGATGATATTTATAAAATTCCTCCAGCTTGTCGGTGTGTGGTAACCGTTGACCCAACCGGGTGACCGGTCCAGGACACCGCAAACACCAGCAACAGCAGCAGCAGAAGGGACCACCTTCCGACACAAGTTTCTTAAGAAGTTCACGTAAACTACCCTCTTCCGTCTTTTCTCTCTCTCTCTCTCTCTCTCTCTCTCTCTCTCTCTCTCTCTCTCTCTCTCTCTCTCTCTCTCTCTCTCTCTCTCTGTCATGTCCATAACCAAAACAAACGGCTTTCCAGTCAAAGGCCGGCCAGGCGACGCCCTTGTTCTCGTCCTCCCCAAGATGGCCAAGGACAGGGCCCTCGGGCCAGGCCTGTTCCTGTGGTTTGCTCCTGGCCAGCGAGCGTGCGTGTGTGTGTGTTTGTGGGTGTGCTGCATCCTTCCGATCCTTCGGTAGTTTTAAGGGGCCCCGATTCGATCGACCAACAGGCCACTGCCGGGCCGCCGGGTGCAGGTCGATCATAAATTTTGTCCAACCCTCCACCCCCTCCCCCCTCCTCCCGGAAAAATACCCTCGTCACACACACACGCACGGAGGAGAGATTCATTTAAATGAGATTAAAATATTTGCTAGCGAGACCCGAGGCCTTTCATGTTGTTCAGGCGCACGCCGTGCCTCGTAGTGTGGAGTAGTACCACGTGGGTAAGACACGTTTGCCATTTGGGGCCGTTTACGTGCCTGCTTGCACACACACACACACACACACGTACACACGTGTACCCGGTGGGGGAAGGAATTAAAGTAATTAGTTTCAAGATGTTTGTCAAAGAAGACGACGCCCCACCCCACCCCAAAAGGAAGACGGCCTTTCCTGGTCTGGCCAGGGGTGTACTTGCTGGCTTTTCTTAGCACTACGTCTGGGAGTCAGTAAACCTCATCCCCCCCCCCCCCCCCCACCTGTCCCCGTCCGGGTGTAATTTTGGGAGCCTTCGTTGTCCGTCGAGAACGCATTGTGGAAAAGCTGACCGTACCCGTGTGTGCGATGGTCCGTAGCTAATTGACCCTAGCGCGCGCGTCTTAGGACGGTACGGTGGTCCGCAAGTCGGTGTCCGGTGGGCCAGGGTTGAAGGAGCTGACATCGATCATCGACTGGACCGCATCGTCTGGTGGGGGGGATGGGGGCGGAAGAAAGGGTTGTACACCATTCAAAGGGGAACCGTCTGGACCTTCTGGTCAGCTGGTCAGCATCCAGGATGCTCCAAAACAGGCACACACACGCACACAGCTGCACCTGCGTGACGATGCGCGCGAAAGCGTCCTGGCCCCTCCGTTCGGGGGTTTTGCTCTTCAATTAATCACCCCCTTCCCCACGGGGCGAGTCGGCCACGTCCACGATCCGGTCGACCGAAACCGCCATTAATCGTCCCGCTGGGGGCTGCCACTGGTCTGCAACTGGTCGGTCTGCTCTCGGAGTTGTTCGAATAAATTTCCAATATGATTGATGTATTGCCACTCGCTCTCCTTCTCTCCACCCGCCCCCCCCCCCTCCCCCTCCACCACGGGGGGAAGTCAATTTCCCACTTTTCCGGTGTGCCGCCACCGCGCATCGTATGCTGCGATCGAGCCGCGGGGTCTGGCGCCCTGGCCCTGGCCCTGGCCCTGTGAAGCTCTCGCTGAAGGGCGCCCGGGCCATTCCGGCGGGGCGGGTTTGTTTTGGACCAGAAACAATTATTCACGGCATACGCTCCTCCAAATCCTTCCACCCCCACCACCCCCCCCCCCTCCCCTCCTCCCCATTTTTGCCCGATACCACGGCCACGACGACGATGAGTGCTCCCCCAACCCATCGGGCCGCCTTGTCACTCTCCCGCTCGCTCGCTCACTTCGCCAGCCCCATCCGCGCTGGCAGGCTGGCCAAAGGTAATAAATCATTTTCCCACCGATGATTACGGTGTTTTCCCGCCGATCTCCTCCTTTTGGGGGGTGCCACAAACTGGCGCGCGCGTTGCAGCCAACCGCGGCGCGTGCCCCAATCTAAAATTGATCGCCATCGACTCCGGCGACGGTGGCGAGGGTTGTTTTTGGTGGTGCGCGATTTAGCACCCTTCGCACACCCCCGCTTCCCTTCCGGATTCGGTGCGTTTTCGCTTTTGGTGCCGATCGGCGCGGTCGGTGGTTCGCTCGTGCGTTCGCTCACCCTGCAGCGGTGCTGCAGAAGTGCGAATTAACTTCCGGCTGGCCCTTGCAGTGCCGAAGGGAGCGGGGGTGGGGGGATGCTGTGTTTTTCATCCCCGCTCCTCGAGCAGCAACCAGATGGTATGTTTTGCAAACGTTTTCCGCCCCCCGGTTTCGCCAGTCAGTGACGGAAGCCGCAATGCTTGCTGATGGGTGGGGTGGGGTGGGTGGTGCCAGTAGAAGTACTGTACCACCATTATCCTATCCTGTCTGTCGCTGAGACACCCGCACCGAGCGGATTGATGGATGCGAAATTGATGAATGAATTGCGCCGTGATACGGCGTCGCGCGTTCGAGAGAGAGAGAGAGAGCGCGCGCGCGAAAATGAGAGAAAAAGCGTCACACCAGTAGATCCAACGGGGTGCCTGTTGCCCCTTAATTTGTTTCCAACACTCCATTCGCGTGCTCGGTTGAGCCAAGAGCCGCCAACAAACCCTTTTCATTCGACCAATCATGCTGCCTGCCAATTGCACGAGCCGGATTGCGGAGACACGGACATGGCAGGGTGGCAGCCCGTGGACCCCCACTAATGGAGTACCGCTACCGCTGGCGAGTGATTTTTAATTTAAACACCCCGAGAGATACGCGCGACCAGCGCCTGCGACCGTGCTTCCGAGAGGAGCCTTCCATTCCAATTACCGGGCTTGACTTGCACCTTTCCACAGCCAGCGACGGCGCAATGATGGGGCGCATTTCTTTAAACACCCTCGCCCCGTCCCCCCCTTCCCTGGTGCTGATGCTGCTGCTGCTCTTGGGGTGGAAGGAGAAACACGGAACGCAGAAAAGGATTCAGGAACAGGTTATTGGATTTACCGATTCGCGCAACACTCCGCGTTTCAACTGCCATTGATGGGCGTGGGGCTACGCTGCTTTTTTTCCAACGCATTTCAACACACATTTCATCTATCTTTTAGGTAGTTTGTGGCGAGGTAGTCAAAAAATTGTTGATCTGGAGGCCAAAACCAGTCAGGGACCCAAAATGTTTACCTTCTCATATTGACTTGAAGTGCTGCTCAGCCAATGCGTGTGTAATCGTCGAAAATAAATTATATTCGGAAAGATTCAAGTCTAGTGAATACTGCGGGGGTGGGGAGGGGCAGTAGCAGCTCCCGACCAAGTTCCTTTACGATATCCTGAACAGGTTTTGCTGGTGCATTGTTAAGTTGCAAAGTTACGTTCCCATGTCATGACGCCCGGACCGGAATGGTCGTTTCTTGATCAATGCTTGATTTAAATTGTCTGAGTTTGCACTTGATGTTGGTCGTTGCCCAGCACTAACCCACCCATTTTTTTCATTGTTCAATCTGATTCTGACTTTTTTCAAGCATTCGATGTGAATCTGGAGCATTTTTCTTCAAATGGAAGCAAAAGATTAATGTTTCCCGCATTTCGTCTTTTTTTGGAACAAAAATGTTCATTTTCAACACGATGCCAAACTCGATCTGTCTTGTTTAATGGTTTTCTGGGTATGAGGTATTATTAACAGATGTCGAAACAACAGCAAAGAAATCGAGTTAAGATACGCTTACACCAAACATTCACGTTTGACACATTAGTGCGTGAAAGCTCATTTCATATTGGTACACCTAGTATAATCGTGGGTGAATCAAATAGTAACGGTAACGGGGTTTTGCTTGCAAATTGACTGTAAAGGTATTTTTTTAAATTTTTCTACCTAATCTGCTGATTTCCAGACACATAGAAAGATGTAAAAAGGTTGCAACCTCAGCATCACTGTTGAATCTTTTGCCTCCGAAAATTTTCTTGCCAGGGGCCAAACACATGAAAGTCACAGGATGATAGGTCAGGCTTGTAAGACAATTTGAGGGCAAAACTGTACCGTTTTCAAGGCATTTTCATGGAGAAAAACTATTTCCGTGTTTTTTTTTTAGTTGGTATCTTACGGACGGAGCCGTATGTATTAGAAGGATAGAGGAAGATAAACAGTAGAGGGAACAGGCATTTCCTCCTGAACTATTTCCGTGTTGATAGGTCCTGTTTTTTACAACTCACCAATAACAACAACAAAAAAAACACTAGGAACGTTATCTCTCTCCATTTTTGTGACAGTTGGACGAAAATGCCGTTTATATTCGGTCCACTCACGTAATTCTCTGCTGAGATCGATCGATCGTGGGATTGAATTTTTATTATTTGCTGTAACTGTGCTACTTATCGCACTCTTAACGTGCGCAAACAATCGGACACGTACGTAGCAACAGCGGCAGCAGCCACCAAAAAGGGCGCATCCCACCTCACCAGCGCAATGGAATTCATCACCATCACCGAGAACCAACAATTCGCATCCCTTCATCCCACTCGCGAAAAAAAATAGAATAAGCTCGTTGCTCGAAAGCGGATGTGGCAGCAGCAAAGGCCCTAATCCGTCCATCTCATGGCAATCGGAGGCAGCTTTGATTTAATTTTCCAGCCCCGATACTCTGGTTACAAGCGGACAATAATACCAAACGGCAAAAAAAAGGGGTGAGTCAAATATCCGTCTCATCATCCGTAACGAGCACACCACCTCCTCCTCCTTCTACCCCCTTCGGCCGAACAACAAGAAAGATAAAAAAACAAGCCAGCTGGAAAAGGGCAATAAAGCAAAAGGGAAGGAGGGAGTTGCACCCCTCGACCGGAAGGGGGGGGGGGGGGGAAGAGCATCCGAAAAGGTTGGGGTTGGATAACAAATTCCGGTCAAACGGTTAACGGGTTTTCGCAAAGAATCTGTTTATTTTTATTTGTTAAGTTTGGCCCGTGCCCTGCTTGCCGGACTCGCTGTTTTCGCCAGGGCTCCAAGGGGGTTCCTTTAAAGGGGCCCCGCGTGGTAAGGGCTGCATTTGGAGCTTAATGCATCGGCCGCATGGACCGGCCTGTGGGGGGCGGAGGTGGCCTTTGCGTGTTTTCATTTATTCCGTTCCGAGCAGCCCATTCGGTGTCTCTATGGGAAGCTGTGAAATGAAGTGATTTTAAGGGGTTGGCTACCCCATCCCGACCATCCCTCGGATATCCCGATGTGAACCATCTCGGTCTTTTCGGACAAGCCTCGACCTTGTCCTCGTTCTCGTCCTGTACCGTTTGCTGGAGCGAGCTATTAACGAGCGTCCGCCTGTTTTATCCGCTTTCGGGGATGGCAGATGCCACTCACTCATCGCCCCACCCCCTCCCCCTTCCTTGGTTCCTTCTGCTCGCTCCGTTATCTGCGCCCTTCTTCATCGTAATTTTGCCTTTTTTTCAATTGCTGCTCCTAATGCCACTCGGCCCAATCACCTGCACATTATGCAGTTGTGCTGTGAAGCTGTGATGTGCCACGCATTACTGCTTCTTCTTTTTCTTCTTTTTTTTCGTCTCTTTCTTATGGTTTTGATTGTTATGCTTACCTTCGTTTCGCTTCCTTTTCCATCCCTTCCAACGAGTTCGTGTTTTCACCCCTTTTTTGCGTTTTCACAGCCGCAATTCCTTCTGTCTTCTGCTTTTCCTTTCTGCTTCTCTTCGTCATCTTCTTCATTGCTTCATTGCTCGCCCCCCAAAAACCCACCAGACCGCACTCAAGCGGCCCAAGAAAGCTGCTCGATGACGAAACCGCGGGGGGGGGGGGAAGCTGGGAATTTTCATTGCTTTGTTTATGGTTGTTTTTGACTAATTAAAATCAAAAAGCCGACCGCTCGGGCGAGGAGGCATGCAGTGCTCGAGGTACCACAGGATTTTTAAGGACTCGAACGAGTCCACTGGCCACGACTACAAAGCTAGGCTCCTGGTGCCCATGTTTGGACGGCCACCCTTGGTCCCGATGGTCCAAGTATTTGGCCCTTCCCTTCGGGGCGCGCTCCTGGGATTCCTTGAATTGCGGAGAGGGGTAGCCGTTTTGAATTGCATACTAATCAGCTACTTTTGGCTGGATCGTTTGTATTTTCTTTTACGTTCGGGTTTTTTTTCCCTTCATTTTTTATGTAGTCCCAGATTCATCCACCGTGAGGTGGTGTTCCGAGGGCTGGTTGTCATTTTCATTTTGAAGGAGCCCGGCCGCCACGCCACTGGCCGGTGGTTTGCGTGCACCGCTTTTCCGCACGCGGGTGAGCGGTGGTAAGAGCGAGGGGGTGCTTTAAACAGCTCCATTGCTTCGGTGCGCTTTCGTTCGGTGCGGTATCTGTGTCAGGATTAATTTAATGGTTTGTCTTTTCCGTGTTTCCTTTTTTTGGCTGGGATTTTTTGTTTTTTCGCTTTTCGCCTCCCGCGATTCCAGATTGCCGTACCATTTAGGAGCCTCCCGTGAGCCGGTGCGCCCCACCGTTCACGTTTGGGAATGGTTCCTTCTCTCTTGGGTTTGCTACCTCTCTCTTGGGTGACCCCCTCGAGCCCAAAATCTCTGGTTTGGTTTAGTTGAACGGTCTGGCTCCACCAAGGATTCATTCATTACCATTTTGCTGAACTGAGAGCGTCGCGCCAAGCGTTGGAGAGTGGGACAGTGGGTGGGGATGTGGGTAGAGGTAAGGCATAAAACAAAAACAAACGAGGAAAAAAAACGACGACGAAATGAGAAGCGCCTGCCTATAGAAGTTGCTGCCGCTGCTCCTATCAATGCCCCAATCGCGGTGATCCGATCTCTCCATCTCCACCGTTCTCCGTTTGCACTTGGCACTCCCTAATGAATAAGCCCGAGCTCCGCTGCCCGACCACGGTGGCGGCGTGGTGCCTTTTTAGCTTTAATGACTTTACTAGCCCCTCCTACCCCCACCCACGGGGGGGTGGTGTCCATTGGTTGGCATTGTTTGTGGCCCACTCGACCTCATCCTGTGTCTCCATAATCAATAGAATCAATCGTAAAACAATATTGTTTATAGTGTAAATAATGTAATAATTTATACCAGCACGGGGCCCCCGCGGACGGTCGCAGCTTCGCGGACGAACCATAATTTATGTGTCCGGAAAATTCTCATTCGTTTTTTCTTTCTTTCTTCCTTCCATTTTTTTTTGTGTTCCGTTTTCGTTTTTTGTTGTCGGCGTTTTTTTCTTCGCTTGGCCGCTTCTGCTTGCCGTTGCTGTGTTTGTTATTGTTATTGTTTGATGATCTTCAGGAGGTCGCCTTTTTGGGGGGACGATGCGCCACGCCACTCAAACCGCGCCCACGCGCTTTTGGTTTATTTGAATATAAATTAAGGCTTTTCATTACGCTCGTGACGCAACTCGGTCGCGCTGTTTGATGAGCCGATGAGATGGCTTTTTTTTTGCTTCTTCTCTTTCTGGTTTTTATTTTCCGTCGCTGTCGTAGTCTCCAGATTTGTGGACGCAAATTTTAGATCCCTTGCGGGATTCTTGGCAGGTAATTCTGTCTTAACACGCGGGCCCTTTCGGGTCCAGAAGCCATTCACTCACGTGGAACTGCGTGATTGGTGGGTGTCAGTAACAGAAGAGACACAGCTAGTTTGGTTTTGCCTATGCCTAGTTCCAGTTTGTGCAGTTTTTTTGCAGATTCAAACAATTCCATACAAAAAAAAAATCCGTAAAAAAAATCGTGTTTTTCTGAGCCTTTCCCGATCATTATTTTACAGGAATTTGGAGGCCCTTTGGGGCCTGTGGCGACCCTGGCTACTGCATTCTCTTGCGCTACATGGAGCCCTAGCTTAATCTTGCGCGCTACGTATAGAACCGCCTTACAGCAAAGACATCAAAGATAGCCTGACAACTCTCTTCCCTTTCCTTCGACAGCACTCAACGAGAGTGCACGCGTAAAAATCTGCGGCAGGCTCCGGCGATCACCGTGTCAGTGTAAAAACCTTTAGAAAAATCGTCATCGAAGCGATCGGTCGCGTCGTGCATACCGATCAAATAAATCGCATGCACATAAAAAAAAACCAACACAAATTCCAAGTCTCTACTCGATCATAAAGTGAAAAAATAGTGGGAAAATACTAAAGAACACGTAGATCGATTTATCCGAACCATCGTCCCCCCAAAAACCTATCCTGTCCTGTTTTGGTTTATGTGTACGTATTGTTCGATGTCAGAAATATGAACCTATGCATCTGATATTGATACTAACTCGATTTCATTCCTGTTCACTAGACAAACGAGAGCTCATCGAGAATGGAGCTGTTTGCGCGTGGAACTGAATCAAAAAGGGATCGACAAATTCTCAAAATGGTGTCGGAGTTATGGCACCAATCTTTCGGGGCTTTAATTAAAAAAAAATACTGCCAAACTGACTGAGTGACTGACCTTTCCCTTCGACTGCTGGCTTTCCCTGGCTCCTCGGCGGCTAATGTGTAAATTGAGTTAAGAAAATCGGAAGGCAATATTGTAAGGCGCACTGTCAGCACTGTCTCAGCACTGTCTAGGAGCAGCAGCGAACACGTGCAGCATCGGACTCTCTAGAAGCCGAAATCCGGTCAATCACGGTGACGGCCACTGCTGCTCCTATCGAGTATAGAACCGCCACCAGCTTACCACATCAGCTTAGCGCGCTGCGCTGTTGCAACGACACACTGCTGACCACAACTGCTGACTCTAGCGGCACCACGTGCTTGCCGAGGGTTTGTGAGCCGATAGACAACGCGCAGAACACTCGCCGTTAAAACTCTCTCTCTTTCTCCTTCGCTTTCTCTCTCTCTCTCTCTCTCCCTCTCTTTCTTTCTTTCATTTACCCTTCATACCCTTTCGAGCTTCTCCTACACCCAGCATCCCCTCTCATTCCCGTTTGCTGTTGCAGACTTTTGGGATTTTAATTTTATATCCATTAATTTAGGTTTTCCTGTTTTCCGGCTGGCGACCGGCCATTCTGCTCAAGACACCCGGCCAGCCGGCCACAGAAAAGGTTGCGAGAAAGGAAGGTGGGGGAATAAATCGGTAGAGGGGTGTAGAGAGGGGCCTATCCGAAACAGCATCGAACGTAACGAAAAGACGCAAAAAGGCGGTGCCCATCGTCGTCGTCGTCGTCGTCGCCGTCGCCGTGGTCGCACCGGATGGCTGACGGTTGGCGGAAGTGGCGTGAGCTGTTCGGCGAGCGAACGGTTCGGTCAATCTCCCTCCACCGGCACCGAGGATCTCCGACCGCTTTTTGGCTACGGGCGTAATGAAAAATCGATAATTAAAGGCCGCACCACCGGTAGCCCCCTACCCCGTTGCGGCCGCGGAGTCCTTGAGGGGTTGGAACACTTTTTGAATGGGGTGAGTTTT
The DNA here is from genome assembly GCF_943734665.1 of Anopheles aquasalis. NCBI lineage: Eukaryota > Metazoa > Arthropoda > Insecta > Diptera > Culicidae > Anopheles > Anopheles aquasalis. The sequence goes on along the minus strand of NC_064876.1, from coordinate 6,941,130 downwards.
TCAAGGATTTGCGGCGGACTGCCTACGGTACCCGCCACCACCGGCTGCCGTCCTGTCAAATCTGTTTGATCGATTCCTCCTCCTCGAGGGGGAAGGGGAGGGGGACCTCCTTGGGCCAGCCACCCTCCGTCATCCCCACCCGGATAATGATCTTAATTATCTTTAACGAGGTAGGACATGAGGGTATTAAGAGGTGGGCAGTGGAGGTGGAGCGTCCGTTTGCCAGAAAGATTTACCTCCCTCTCCCACTCACATTTTAACACACATACCCCCAGGGGGGGGGGGGGGGGGGGGGGAGAGGGTGAAGGCCACTCTGGGGATCCCGGGGCTGATTTACATTTCGGCTGCGTGGTCGCGGCTAATTGAAAAGGGGTTGGTGGGGGGGGGGGCATCTCTTTAAAGCCACTTTTGACGTTACAGACCCCCGCCCGGGGAGTTTCAAGCAGTTGTGTCTATAGACATTGCGCTCGCTCCTAAGCGCGAAATCGATTTTCGAATCGAGCTGCTGCTGCTGCTGCTGCAGCTGACCAGCGCTCTCCGTTTACTGCCCTACTTTTGATGCTCGCACGGAAAATAAAAAAAACGAAAAAAGACAATAAAAATGAATAATAGATGGGGAGACGGCGGGACCGCACGCCCATCGATGCGCCACGAAGGACACACACATACAGACACACGATCGTGTGACCACGAACACAGGAGCACCGTAACAGAGAAGAAGGACCTCGCTGAGAAGTTGATCTGCAAAATGCAGCCACAGTACAATCCAAGTAAAAAAAAATGCAAAAAATCGAGAGTGAGAGAAATGGGGGGTGGGGGGGGGGGGGGGTGAGCAAGAGGCACGGTACGGATTGCGAGTGATCGCGCGCGCGTGCTTAACCGTGAGAGAGCGGCTGTGGTTTGCGCGGTAGTCCTTGCCTGCAAATGAATAATTGAGCGCGGAAACTGGCAGGACAGCTTACTCCCGACCTCCACGTTGGCTCCCATCCTCATGATGGGCCACACTTCCACCAAAGGCTGAAATAAAGGAAGCGCACGGAGAGAGAGAGAGAGAGAGAGAGAGAGAGAGAGAGAGAGAACCGAGAAAAGTTGGCGGGGCGTGGGGCCAGAACGCCGGAACGTTAATGAAATAATTAAAAAGACCTCGCAGAAACCTTTTGCTCGAGAGAGAGAGAGAGTGTGCGCGTGTGTGTTAGGGTTAGGGTTATGGAGTGTATATGGAGAGAGATGCGTCGAGGGATTTGATAAAGTAAAAAAAACCCTTTTTTGCGACCGGAAGCGTTTGAGTGTTCCTTGACACCGGAAAGCAGAGTACAAAACGAAACCACAGAGAGAGAGAGAGAGAGAGAGAGAGAGAGAGAGAGAAAGCGAGAAAAAGGGATCCAACAACTAAACACCAGCGCTTAACAGGTACAAGCAGGTAAGTGAAAGGGAGGAGGGGTTGGGTTGATTTAGCAACAACAAAAAACCGCCCCCCGGAAAAAGAGAGACCGAGGGTCTACTTCTTCCCCGGGTGAGCCAACGGGTGACCTTATATCCCGGTGAAATGGCATCGAAGCCATACATATATTTACGGAAAATACCTCGAATGCTCCAGGTGCTTACTGACGCACTGGGTCTCTCTCTCTCATTGTCTCTATTGCTTTTTTTCTCCTTCTCGCCCGCTTTACTGCCAGTGGGTTTTGTTTTATTTAATTTCGTCTCTCCGCGTCTCGTCGCGGTCGACGGCATATTTTTCATAAATTTCAATTACGATGCCGGCCTATACCGTGCTACCCTCCACCACCCAGCCCATCAGCCACACTTTTCGCCTTCACCGCCCCCCTCCCCCCGCCTCCAGCCCACCAAAAACGCGCGGGTACGGGATCGGGATCGGTTTTTTGGAGCTGGAAAAATTAATCAAAAAAGGATAATTCAATCTAAATTTCACTCGCAACCGGCACCAACCCCCCGGATGGACATCAGGTCACTTTTGGGAATGAGGGGATGGGAGGGTCGTCTGGAGACGCCAGGGTATAGGTATAGTGGGACAGGGCCAGCCAGCAACGACACCAACAACAGCAACAACCAAAAAAAAAAGGCTAAATGGTCACTGGCAGAGCATGCAGTCCATGGCCATGTCCACCGACCACGATTTGTATGGAGACGAACAAGGGAGGGGGGAGAAGCAGGGAAGAAACCACGTACGATGGATGTGAGGGTGCGTGCGTGCGTGCGTGCGTGCGTACTGATGTGTGCGCTTGGAAGGTAATTAACCATCCGAAGCCGGACCAGCGATGGAAGTGCTGTCTTCCCTATCTCGCGCCCATCCACACTCACACGAACGCACATCCTGCTTCTCCTCCTCCTTTTCCTCCATCCCAGCGGGGGTTTGCAAAAATTCAAAGGGGTTGGATATTGTCGGTGAAATAAAAGAAAGAGGTGGTAATCTCACATGTACTACGTGCTGCTGCTGCTGCTGCTGACGCAGACGACGCAATCCTTCAACCCTTTTGAACAGGGGAAACAACAACAGCTTCATCCCCTCAAGAAAGCAGAAAGCGACGGGCACCGAATCACAATCAGAACTCATTAAGATGTGAGCCTGCCAGCCTGCCGGCCTGAGGCACGCGAGAAAGCGAAGCGAACGAGTCTTACGAAATGTGGGGTGCACCCCTTCAACCCCTTCACGCAGGAAAATGACAGGCACCCTTCTCCCACTGCAAAACCACCCCCTCCGTCTGGTTCTTCTTCTACTGCTTTGTCGAACTGACAATTAATATAATTGTGGAGATAGCGAATTTTCCAATTTCATAAAAACCTATCCCGGGCGGGCTCCATTAAGCGTTCCGCAAAAAGGGGGGTGCCTGGTGTGACGTACTGGAGTGAAGATGACGTAACCCGTGGACCATCACGGGCCGGGGGGGGATGGAAAAAAGAGGGCGAAGAAGATAAGACAGACTGCGGTGTGTGTGCCCGGGTGCTCCATGTTTTCCTCTCGCGGTATTTCTCGGTCTGTCTCTCCCTCTCTCTCGGCGAAAAGAGGTGCAGGGAAGGGGTGCGAGAAGAACGGAAGGGAGGATGGGGGTGGACTGAGGGGGTTGGTGGGCAAAAATAAAGATAAAACCACGTCAATATCGCTATCGCAGGGCCCATACCCTGGCGCTCGCACCAACCCCCCCCCCTCCCCTGTCCACCCTTTCGCCCCTCATCTCACCGAGTATGTCGCTCGCTCGTCTAGATTGGCAGGAGGACGACACTGCTGCTTCTGCTGCTGCTGG